>NC_141368.1:26949888-27113637 GCF_963921425.1 Dryas octopetala | reverse complement strand
TTTCTGATTCGCTCTCATTTTCTTCTCTGATTTTTGTTTCGCAGCGGAATGTGAAGGTTTCGTTTAATGAGGTACTTTCTTCTTACTTAACAAAGCCTTCTCATCTGTTTGGCTACCGAGAAAAACAAAACAAAACAAAAAGAAAGTTTTAAATTCTTTTCTATTTTATATCCAATTGGTTGTTTCGGCTCACGTTTTCTCAAATACTGCATTTTATTTGCTTAGTAGCCAAACAGGTTTTTCAATTCTGCTTCAGTCTTTGAAAAGTATTTCCTTGTTTTTCCCTAAATTTGGAAAATTTCGTAAATTATGTTTTCATTTTGCCATACATTCATTCCAAAAATAATCGTTGAAAAATTTATGATTATATGTTGTTTGTAGTTAGAAAACTCAGTCCCCAAGAACTATGAAAATATATATATTTATTATTTTTTTACTTTAAATTTCATTTTTTTTTCCTGTGAATTTTGAATGATTTCATTTCCTTTTTTTATGTTTTCTTTGTAGCTTGTTATGTGAATCTCAGTTTGATTAGTGGTGCAAAAATGAACGGGTATAGACAAATGGAGGTGCATTACATGGACACCGGCTTTCCTTACACGGGCACTGAAAGCTTCATGGACTTCTTTGAAGGTCTTTCACATTTGCCAGCGAATTATGCTCACGCCATGCCGATGCATGATCAGGCATGTTTGGTTTTTCCATTTTGAATCTGCTCTTGATATGAAAGTTATTCTTTGATGACATGTTGTTTGCTGCCCCATTAGATTGTTCTTGCTTTTGGCAGTGGTTAGATACTGTAAGGTTGTTTTAGGCCCATGTTGCTTGTGAATTTGGGTATTTGTTCTGATGCATTTGTTTGCTCTTTTCTATATTACATGCATTGGATTCTTTCCTTTTCTAAACAAAGACAGTCTAAAGTAAATTAATTCTTGGAATTTATTAGGTTATGATGATCATTTTTACTGTGAATTAATTTGAAACAATTGGGGAAGCTCAAATGTTCTAATGCCTTTATTGATGTTATATTTATAATTGTGAATGTCAATTTTTAACTAGTCCACAAATTTGGTGAAAAGCACAGTATATTATGATTTAGTTGTATTCAAGATGTCCTTATGTTTAGCATTTTCCTCAATAAGATACTGTACATCATTTTCATGAACCGAAATTTTACTTATGGTGACTTTATATGCTGTATGTACAGGAAACTGCATACTGGTCAATGAATATGAATTCATACAAATTTGGATTCTCTGGTCCGGGGAATGCTTCATATTATGGTCCTTATGAGGTAAATGATCATTTGCCTAGAATGGACATCAGCAGGAGGACTTGGGAATACCCTTCAATGATGAATTCAGAAGAGCCTGCAACCATTGATTCACAGCCAGAAGATGATGTGGTCATGGAAGCTCAAGCTACACCTGAAGAATGTTAGTCAAATTTACCTTTATTTATTTGTTATCCCTATACTGAAAATTGGTTACAATTGATTATACACTTTATTAGAATTGATGCCTAATTTTGTCAATTCATTAAAAGTTACCTTATTATTATGCTTGTCTCCTTGTGCTTTGAATTTGAAATCAAATTTTAGTCCAATTCATTTTTCTGTTTGGCCAGCCCTCTACTGTATGGACTCAAATATTAAAGTATGATTGGTTTCTGCATGGAGCTTTGGTGTCTTTATTTCATTTGGCTTTTCAATTATATCTATCATGCTTTTTTAATGTTTAGTGAGCTGATATTTCTTTTCTTGAGCGGGGTTTTGTGAACTATAATTTAACCAGTCATTGGAACACTATATCTCTAATCATAAAGAATTTTCATTTGCTTTTTCAGGCATTCCAAATCAGCAAAATGCAATTACTTCTCAGGTATGGATCTTGCTCTGATGTTTGTGCTGTTGCATGATTTTCCTTCTGCTATATTATGGTTAGTTTTGCTGCATATTTTTATGCAATTAATCTCTATAAATTTGTTTTGGAATATATGCACTTAGGTATTTTGAGCTTCATTTCCTGCACTGTACTTATGTTACAATTCAGCCATTTTCTCTCTGTATTTCTCCAGGTTGTATGGCAAGAGAACATTGATCCTGATAACATGACCTATGAGGTTTGTTATGTTCCTTATCCTACTATCCTGCATTGTTATTGTGGCTTGGCTTTCTCAGATGAAGTAAATCTTTGTGGAAGTAGAATTTTAACACACCTCCCCTCCCCATTTTTCAAGAGAGGAATATGAAGCATTAACACAAACCTGGTGGTTGCACATTCATGCCCACAGAAACTTATTTGCCTGCTTGTCTGAATTATTAATGCATGAAACTATGTTTTCATGATTCTATAGATTTTGAAATCAAGATGATTTCCAGTTTCATATGCTGACCACAAATGTGTTGCATCAACAAGATATCAACAGTACGTACTTTAGAGCATGATATTGTAAAAGCCAAGGGGTAATGAGTTGTTATCTCTTATGTCCCAAGACCAAGGTGCTGGTGACATTGAGATACATATTCCATAGAAAATTATTGCAATATTTGCTCAACTTATTATCCCTGGGACCCTGACCCATGTCAAGTATATAAGACACAATTCAGCTACCTATTCCTTCTCCATAGAAGCTTAATATTCTCTGTGATGTTGTCATTGTCTTCTTTTTATGAAAATATGGTTTGAGAGTTTATTGCTGGAAACATAGACTGGATTTCAAAGTTAACCAAATGTTTTAGACAAGTTTTATTTTATATTGGTCCCAGGAATTGCTTGACTTGGGTGAGGCAGTTGGCACTCAAAGCCGAGGTCTTTCCGACGAACTTATTTGTTTGCTTCCAACGTCAAAATACAAGTGTGGAAGCTTCTTCTCAAGAAAGAAATCTGGAGAGAGGTAACATTCTAGCTTATGTACAATCGAATACTGTAGTCTTTTATAATTTTATTCACCTAAAGCAGTAAACCTATTTTTAGTACTTATCTTTTCCTTTGCGTTTCTTTTCCTCATCTCAGAGCTAAATGTGATTGCCTCTCTCTTTCCATTTTTCCCTCTCTAGACAAGCTGAAAATTTGTGCAATTACCAGAAATGAGCATTTTTGCTTACTTGAATTCTATCTATTTGAAGGACTACTTCCGAAATAGGGTGACTTACCATCATCATCTGCAATACACTTGAGAAGTAAACCACCTTATAGATATAGTGACTGGGAATATAATTTCTCGAGAAGAGTTGTCTTAGCAAACTCTAAGATGAACCATCCACTAACCTTATCCTTAGAGTTAAAAAGATGTAAAAGAGTTGGTGCTGCCTTTTGTTTTTAGGGACTGTCTCAACAATGTTTTCCAACCATAGAATTATTGAAAACAATAATAGAATTATTGGCATATTATTGCTCTTTAAACATGGACAACTTCATTGAGGGCCCCCTAATTATTCTCCTTTATGTTATGATTTGTTCATTTGGTATGTGTCGTAGAAGTTATCTAATTTTTAGTGCTGATTGGGAAATCTGCTACCATGTGGGAGAACATTTATTTTTTTAATTCTTTAAGTAATTTCAGAAAAATGGAGGGCAGGGGAATCCTCTTTCTCTTTTAAGCTTTTTGCATTTTCTCATTAATACTACTGTTTGCCAAAGCAGGTGTGTGATTTGCCAGATGAGGTACAAAAGAGGAGATCGACAAATCAATTTGCCATGCAAACATGCTTATCACAGCGAATGCATCAGCAAATGGCTCGGCATCAACAAGGTTGGCCAACGCCTTAAAATCTTGACCTTTCAGAATAATGAATTTTGCTCTCTTTTCATTTTGATCCCACAAACTTACTCTCTTTATCTATTTTGTTTGTTTAGATATGCCCAGTTTGCAACCTCGAGGTATTCGGTGAAGAATCAAGGCATTAAAGCATCAATTGGCACAAATTTTAGACAAATCGGTGTTTGCTTGCTTCTTGAATTTTTTTTTTCTGCCCTTATAATTCGGTCTTTTTCCTTTTGTATACATAGACTAGCTGAAGGCTATGGTCCTCCCCCCTTTTTTTTCCTTTTTTTATTACCCTTTTAACACGTTCTGCTGGAGTAAAAATGAAATCCATATAATTTGACCTCTTATAAGTGAAATATGAGATTCAGATGAGAAATTGCATAGTGGGAGGGCTTGTAACTCCCAGTGCTCAATACAACACAATCACTAAAAAGTCTCTAACAGAAGGAAGTGCAATGAGATTTGGGGCCCTCATGATGCTGAGGGGGTATGACTTGATGATGTGATCAGCATGGGCTCTTAGAAATTGTGTTGTATTTGTGTTTAGTCAATTCATATTCATATCAAGGATTAGTTAAACTTAACTTGACTCGTTTAATTAATTATGTCAGATAGAGAATTTAGTCATGTTTTTTTTTTTTGACCAATAGAATTTAGTCATGTTACATGGTCTAATACTAATCCGAACTATTATTAATCATATTGTGCTTTGGATGCAAATCATGAACTAAAAAAAGCTCCTAGAACTCCCTAATCTCTCAGTTAAACTCATCATTCATATAGACCCAAAATACTTATCATTTATACGCTTCATAGAAGAAAATTTCATGTGCTCCAAATGCTAGCAAAACCAATAAAAGAAAATTCATATTCAACAAGAATTTATAATATTATAAAGCACGGTTTTTTTTTGGGTCAACAAAGCACTATTTTATTAGAAGTTGGTTTTGTAAGAGTTAATAATCTTACCACGGGCTAAGATACTTGGTATTAGAGGAAGTTTGAACGTGCAATTGGGCCTAGTCCGTGAAAGAAGGTAGAGTAGCTTTAGACCTTACAATAATACTAGGATCCAAAATTTGGATCCCAATGACTCTACGCCAGTTTTATTTCGACCACCCTAAATTACTGAGTTAACCATCCTATTTCAAAATTTCAATTTTACTCTTAAAACAAAAAATTTCAATTTTGTTCGTCGGGTCATTCGACAATTATTACCGAAAATATTTATGGTTATTCGACAGTTATCTGCTGAACATTGGTGGATTATTTGGTGGATAACCACCGAATGGAAATGAAAAAGGCATTCGACAGTTCTTTGTCGAAATATTTGTATTTATTTGACACTTATCTGCCGAACATTGGTAGATATTTCGGTAGATGACCACCAAATGTATCTGGGTGATTTTATCATGTTTTTGCAATAAATGGTAAAATAGGAAAAAAGTTGAAAATAATATATTAGGGTAGTCAACTCAGCAACTAAGGGTGGTCTGCATAGCCTCACTCATGATTTTATTGTCATGTCTTAAATATCCTCTGATGAAAAATTGGGCCCAAGTACATGAAACAAGGTAGACTAGATGATAATTTGGTTGTCATGAGCGTTAAAGAATTTGAAGTCAATAATGTTAGAATAACCAAAGTTTTGGGTGCTTTAATTAGAAACCCAAAATGAGAAAAAAATTTAAGTCAAACTCCAACCAGCCCAAAAATTAAGTAGAACCAAACTGTATACCGAGCGCTTTGCAGATGCATCTGAAACATAACTTGCATTTGAAAGTTTTATCTGCAACCTAAAATTTGCATCTACAACCTAAACATGTCATCTACAACTTAAAAAGATACATCTGTAGCCTAAAAAATGTACAGATACATATGAGGATTCTGCATCCACCGAGCACTCAGCGTGCCGAGCACTCAGTAGTGTATTTTTTCATCTTTGGGCGCGCGTCAAAGACAAATTGAGTTGAAACTTACTTTTTAAATTGGCTGGTTTGTAGTTAAAAATCTTTCAAAAACAGGATTTGAGAGTAGTTTATTATATTATTTTTTTTGGGTTACATTAAAGGGCATCAAACCCTATACCCATTTTAATTCTAACTTATTTGAAATGAGTCTACTTAGAATAAGGAACAATTTTGTACAAAAAAGAAAAGTAAAAAGGTATGAGTCGAATTGTAATTTCTTAGTGGGAATGACTATTTTGTGCCTTATGCATAAGTAGGTTTTTTTTTTTTTTTGGCCAGATATACATATGGAGTTAACTACAAGGTTCACTAGATTCTATGGCTGGACACACAATAATGTTGATAAGAAGGATAACTGGCTCAACCACTTGAGTTTCAGCACAAAAATTTATGTCCAGTGCTCGGCTGCTCTATCTACAAAAATGAAAAAACCCTAATTTTTAACTGATAAATATCCTAAAACACACTATAAAACACTTAAATCAACCCCTCAAATATTAAGATTCAAGTAAAAAATCAAGAAAAAAAATTGAAGATGCAGATCTAGCTCAAAAATGCAAATGCAGCTCAAAATGCAAATGTAGCTCAATATGCAAATGCAGCTAAATATGTAGATATAGTTACCAAGCACTTAACAGCTTAATTTACGTTGACAGATTCATTTTAAGTGCAAAAATATCTTTTAGGTCAAGTTAGTATGACAATGTTCTTCTTATCAAGTATATTAGTAGTTTAGTAGTAAAATCTAATTTACTAACTATATGAATATTATTTTATTCACTAAATTTGTTTGTCGAATTTTTAATGTGTTTAATTTATTCAAATTTTTGAGGAATGTTTTTATGTGAAATCAAATGAGATTTTTCTCTCATAATAGTCTTATCATATAAATGTGAGTCTCACATACATGCGGTAAAAAAAATATATAACATGACCGTGACATTTTTTTTATGGTCAATTATGACCTGACCTGAAAATTTCTAATTCAAATGTAGTGTTATTTTTTTTCAAGTGATTTTGTTTTTGTTGGTACTTTTTAAAGGGGATTTGCCTATGGCAAAAAATTGGAATCACAAGATCATAAAGCCTAAAGCCACGTGTAGCACTGAAACCAGCTGGCTGCAGTGAACCAGATCCAAGAATGGCAACCCCACCTGATCAAAGCGAAAACTACCACTTCAGACTCAGACTTAATAAGACTTAAGACCCCAGCAATTAATTAATTAATTCTCCAACGGTCAGAAAATTAGCAGAACCCCCCAACGCAACGTTCACTCTCTCCCATAACGGTTACTTCTTCCTCCACTCTCCCCTTCCACTCCAAATCCAACCCAAAACGCCAATCTCTCTCTCTCTCTCTCTCTCTCTCTCTCTCTCTCTCTCTCTCTCTTATTGTACAGCTCGCTTTCTTTCTGGGTCTCTGTCTGTGTGTGTGTGTCTCTCTCTCTATCTCTCTGTGTAATGGAGCCAGCAAAAATTGATTGGAGAAGCATAGAGTGGAAATTTGTGGAGGACAAAGCCTATGAGCACATAAACGCACCCAAGTGGTTCGATTTCTTGAACCCCAACGACAACTCTGTGGATGACCAAGCCTGGTTTTGCAGAACCGGTAAAGCTTAAAGCTTTGCTAACTTTAATTCAAGTTTTTCTTTTTCTTTTTTTTTTTTCTTCTGATTTTTACTGATCCAATAATTTCTTGTCACAGAATGCAAGCACCCAAAGACTACTGAAGATTTTCTTAAATCATCACCTCCCAAGGTTTTTTCTTTTACACTCTTTCTTTCTTGTTTTTGTAGGTTAAATTATGAGGGTTTTAGTTTTTTCTTACTCTGTTTGGTTGCTAAGAAAATGTGAGGGAAAAGATAGAAATTCAAGATTTGGAGTCTTTGGTAAACATTTTAATGGGTCTTTAAAACCGAAATCCAGCTTCAATTGTTAGTTCCAAATACAGCATAGAATCCAAATTTCATTTTCGTTTTTATTTTCCTCACATTCAGAGTTACAAACAGAGGTTTTGTATAATTGCGTTTGTTTTCTGAATTTTCCTTTGTTTTTCTTTTTGTTGACTTGGTGAAGATTCCAAACCCAGCTGATGTTTCTCGAGTCTCTCCACTTGGTGATAAGATCCAGAGGTAACGAGCAAAACCCATGAACCTTTGTCTTTCACTGCACAATTTATTTCAATTGTCTCAAAATTTAACTTTTTTGTTTTCCTTTCTAATTTAGAGATGTGAAATTGAAGAGAAGAGGGCTCACTCAATCTTCAGTTCATCCTGATAATAGTTCAAGATTCAAGGAAGATAGCGAAAATCAAAACCCCAACCTATCAACCCCTCCAAATAACCAAGCTAAGGCCTTCAAGGCAGCAATCAAATCAAGCACAGAGAAGAAGCAACCAACTGACAGCACACGGCAGAACAATGAGGCGGTTCCGAGGTTGAGAAGCACGCTGTCAGCAAGGAATTTATTTGCAGGGAGGGATATTCTGAATCAGATTACAGACTTCTGCAGTGAATTGAAGAAAATGGCGATAAGAGTGAGGGAGAGAGAGGATGTGGAGAGGTTGGATGTGAGGAAAAGCTTAGTGGGTTTGAAGGAAGAGGTGGAGAAGAAGGAAGAGTGTAATGGTGAAGTTTTGGGTGAGTTGAATGTGAGGCAAACACAGAGAATGCCATTGCTTGAGGTGGGTAAAGGGAAACCTGAAGGAATGGAGGGGAGCATTGTCAAGGAGAAGCTGAGGAAGAAGTAAGTTTATTCTTCCTCTATTTTATGACTCTGAGCATATGCATTTATTTGTGATGCAAGTCTATATTTATGTCTCCATGTCTCTGTATATGCAAGTAAATAGTGACATATACTTGCATACTTCTGTATGTACCTGTGTATTTTATGTCTTTAGCCATATCCATTTATGTGTGATGCAAGTCTCTATATTTATGTCTCTTTGTCTCTGTATATGCAAGTATATAGTGACATATGTATGTATCTGTGTATTTTATGTCTCTATGCATTTGCATATATTTATGATGCAAGCCTCTATATTTAGGTCTGTATGTTCTGTATACTTGCGTATACCGATGTATACTTGCATGCTTCTCTGTTTGTATCTGTGTGTTGCATCTGTGTTTTAGTGGAATGAGCATTGTGAGTCTTGTGACACTTTCAGTTGAATTGGTAAAAACAGTCGATGCAGGTGATATTATGATAACCTGATCTCGTTGGTATCGAGGCAAAAAACCATTTATGAATGTTGAAACATCAAGATGAATGTTCATAGCCATCTAATTTCAGGCAGTAGATTTCTGAGAGCAATGCCAAGACATTGATGCAAAATGGAAGAACGATCTTCTTGTAATAACTTTTAGGACATGGTACTTAATTTAGGCATAGGACTCTCAGTCTGTCAGCTCTGATTTTGTAAAATATTTGGCATGTATAATTATAGTCTGTATTTACCCCTTGTGAGATTGTAAAATATATGGCAATCCAATGATCACTTTTGATTAGTTTACTCACTACACTGAGTGGTCTTGTAGTAATCATCAAATGCAGTTGATCTTATTTTTTTAATTTGTGGTCTGTGATAATTGAAAGCATGGTTAAATTTTGATGACCACCTTGTGCAGAAGAGTTGACGAGGCAGAGAATGTCCCAATCTCTGTAAATTTGGAGAATGTCAAGCGCAAAGATGGGGAGAACTTGTTACAAATCCGGACCAACCCTCCCTCTCCTCAATGCTTTTCTGCCACAAGGCCCCCCAGCAAAATCACACCTTCAAAAGCATCCAAATCCAAGCTGATGGTACGTAACTATAGCTGCTTTTCCTGCTTCATATTATATTCTTACTTTTAAGTGAGATTAAGGAAACAAGATAACAAAGAATTGCATGAAGAATTAAACCATGGTTCTGATTCTTGCAATAGCAATGATTTACAACAGTTGGTGGGGAAGGAAATATGAGGACTAAAACTATGCATATGCATACCTAAGGGTTGTAAGTTAGTTGAGTAAAAAATGTATACCCACAATTTTCTTTTATGGTGATATGAGCAGGTGAAGAAACAGAAGAGCAACCAGATAATGCCCTAACAAAGTTTGAATAAAGCTAGTCCTAGTAATATAAGCTAAGTCTTTGGTCCAGTCCAGTTAATCTCTAACTTGACTGGGATGGATATCTGAGTCTTCTTTTCTGCAACTTCAACTTAATAGTACAGATGCAGAGGCTTGGAAACTGATCCTTGGATGCAAACCATTTCAGCTTTGTAGCTTTGCATTGAACAAAACCCTCACTTTTGTAGCGTAGTCATCTTATTGGAACTGCTAAAACTATAATTTCAATTATGGAAGCTGTAACATAGCACATAAACCTCTTCTGTTTTCTTCCTTCTTTAAAGCTCAGAAGATCCTGTTGCAGTTTATCATTGGACACACTATCAAGCCTAATGACACTTTATTTGTCCCTCACCTAGGCTAGGTACCCTTTGGTTAACTTCATGCAGAACAACACTCTATCAAGCCTGCATAATGACACTCTTATACTTGTCCCTCACCCAGGCTAGGCTACCCTTTGGTTAACTTCATGCAGAACAACACCTGAAGAACAACCATGCTTTATATGCTTGTAATATCATGTATAGCATGATTAATTTACTTATTTTCTAAATAAGTTTGTTCTATCATCTGCATATTGTGCTTATGGCATTATGATGTGGGAAGATTCAACGAACTCAAAGCCATTTTGAATAGGCTTGATTTCTTCTTGAATTAAAGATTACCTCATAGAGGAAAATCCATACCAATTTTTCATTTTCGCTTCTAAGATAGTCTCTATTTAAGTTCAAAATCACGCATTGTCCATTTTCCTGATTGATTTTTTAATTGAATGATTAGGAAAAGGGAATCCTTCAAGAGGTAGAGTACAAACAAGCGACCAAGGAGGAAGCCACAGACAAAGGCAAAAGTGTTTGTATTGTTGATGGAAGAGAAGCGAGAACCTTGGACGTTTTCTGGTTTCTAAAACCTTGCACACTATCCAGCTAAATTGCTCAGTCATTCTTTTCATTTCTTCAAAATCTCTCTGCTTTGTTTACCATTCATTAATTCTTTTACACTATATATAGCATCTAGCTTTCTTGATTGTTTTGGAGTTGATAAATGAAACTGTAATGTAATTATTACCCAATAATTGTACTCAGCTTCAGTTGCCATGAATAAAATTTCCATTATGACATACAAATCACAATTTGACATGTGTCAAATTTTTTTCTCTTTTATTTTTTTTAAATAACCAATTCCTTCTCCTAAGTCAACCACATGTCAAATTGTAATTGACTTGTAAGAAGAAATGACTTTTCAAGATTGGTGTGAGCGAAGTCACCAACTTTGACGAAAAATTATGAGAAAAACTTACATGTCTCTGTGTTATGTCTCTTTGTTAAGGACATGTGGTGTCACAATCCAATGAAAGAGGGAGAGAATGAGAGAAAGAGAGAGAGAAAGGGAGACAACCAATGAGAGAGGGGAGAAGATGTTATGTTAGTGTAACATGGTTATAGGGAAGTTCTTCTCAAAAATTATTTGGTGTATTCGATACACCGTTACGTGGTGTAACTAATCAACATATAAGGGTATTATTTGACATATATGACACTTCTATTTTGGGGAGAAATTATTAGGTAGTACGGATACACAACGTAACACCGAACAGATCGGTAAGAATCTAGATAAGTGCAGGTATTAACACTTAAACATAGATAGGTGGTAAGTTCCCTTCTGTTTGTCCTTTTGTCCTTCTATTTTAGTATACAAGTCGATTTTGAAGGTGAAGTTGAACCAATTTCGGATGGGAAGCAACAATGACAAACTGCCAAACCTTGCCTACCAAATCCAGATAGAGATCAAAAAGCCACCAGCTTACATCCTTTTTTGGCTCTGGCCCTTCTCTGCATTCGGAGGCTACGTGGATATATTAATTTCGTGCATATCTGCCTCATATTTATACCCCTCATTTCTATCCAAGTGTCTGACTATACATCTGTTAAATTGTCCTCATACTTATAGTTATGGCCAACTATAAGGACTCAGTGATGAACGTCTTTTTATGACATTTTCACTCTTTCTTTTCTTTCTTCTTCTGTTATAATCTTCTAAATGGGTAGCAATATTAGAGCTGAACTTCCCATATTAATCCTCAAAGAAATCTGTGAATTTCATGTGCAATTCCTTGACAATCGCCTGGAATCACTTGAGCACAATCTTATAACCACAATTCTTTTATCATTAGTTTTAGGAGAGGAGAGATTGTCGAACTCTGATTGTTGAGACATACTTATTGTACAGTTTGTACTCAAAAATGTTAGAAGAGCATATTTTTGGTACGACACGTGTATCATGTTTCTAATAAAGTACAAAGTGTTCAACCCACTTGTATTTCCAACGTTTTCCTACCACCAAAGTTGTAAATCAAATAATTTTTATCCAATGTGGATAGAAAATGCAAAATCATTGCGGGATGTGAGTGAGCATGCAATGAAGCCGAGCGTCCGATCGCTCACCCAAATTTCCGGGTCTTGCATTTTCTGTCCCATATTTTTTTTTCCACATTTGTATCTCATCTGATGTGTCATTCCTTTACTGAAAGGGTTTTTTTTTTTTTTAAGTTTTACTTTTTAATTTTTAATGTTTAATGTATGAATGCCATGTAAGATGGTATGATATTGTGGTATAAAAATATGGTAAGTATAGCATTACTGTAAAATTAATTCTAAATTATGACCAAGTAATCACCAATCATCCATGACAAATATATAGATAGACCCCAAAAACAAAACCCAGATTTCTGAATTCTGATTATTCACATGCATATCTAAACAAACCAAGAAAAAATAAAGTAGAAAACAAAGCAATCAATAATAGACCACCTCTGTCAGATGCCATGAAGAAGATTCTCATGCAGTTACAACAACTTATACAACATAAAAAAATAATCCAGCCGGCATATTATCAGCAACACCACTATCATCCAAAAAACAACTCACCACAACACAAAACAAATCTAAAACCAAAACCCAAAACAAGAGATCAGAAATTTGCTTGATTACAGTATAGCAACATATGAACTGATAGAAAGTGATGATCTGAATCTAATCTAATAAAATCTCTACCTTGTGCTGCAAAGTAAACAATCCAAGATCCTAAACCAAAGATGGCGTGCACGTGGGTACACCCTATTGGTGTATGTTCTTGATTCCGAGAGAAGATCCTCCATGGTCTCTACAAAGGGGTTCAAGTTCCTCAGTGGTGGAACGTAAAGAGTCAGAGGCACTGCAGAGAAAGCCACTGTGAAGAACAACTGCAACATCACCATTTAATTGATCAAGCCACCCACCACCAACCCAAGATATATTGAATTAATTTTGATGGGGTTGTTGGAAAACCCAAAAGCTCAAAAGGGTCTTGAAGATTTGGGAAGAGAGAGAGGAAAAGGGTGTTCTGGAAATTGGAAGAAGGTGGAATGGGATGGATAACAAAGTGAATGTCTGAGTCTCTCTGACTGGTAGTTGGGTTTGTGGGGGATGCTGACTATTTGTGGGGGTGTGGTTTTGTTTTGTTTTGTTTTTCAGGCTGTGCACTGTGCAGCAGCCCTTGTTCTTAATTATTTGTTGGGTCACGTTTATAGCAACTCCACTACTCCACAAACAAAAAGATTAATAACCATATGGGGTATGTATATGAGGACTTAGCGTAATCTTGCTTTCTACCTACCTTTTTTCTTCTTTTCTTTTTCTCTGTTGGATAGACATTAGAGACGTAATCATACCCTACGATAATCATCCTGATTTAGGATTTCATTAATTATTGATTATCCTTCACTTCTATAGTTCTATATACTTTACTTTTGTATTTTCTATATTATTTTTCCACAAAAAAATTTGTTTTCTGAGGTGTCATCGACTTAAGTTTTAATGGATTTTAAAATTCCAACGAACTTTAGGTATTCTCAATTAGGATTTTAATAGATTCCATAGAAATCTAGGTGTCCTAAAAAAACTAATAGATTTCATTAAGTGGTGGATTTTAATAGATTTTTTACACATAACAGATTTCATGAGAATTTCAGCTATTTTCCTTGAATTTTGATGGATTCTATAGATTTTAAAATTCATTAAAATCTGAGTCAGAGACACCCAATCTTAGATTACATTGACGAAAACACAACTCTGTCTTGCAATCATACACCTAAAACTTAAGGGTGTCCTCAACTCAGATTTTACTGGATTTTAAAATCCATTGAATCCATCAAAATTCAAGGATAATAGCTGGAATCTCATGGAATATGTGTGTAAAAAATCCATTAAAATTTACCACTTAATGAAATCTATCAGCTTTTTAAGACACCTGAATTTTTAAGGAACCAATTAAAATCCGAGTTGTGGACACCTAGATTTATATGGAATCTATTAAAATCCTAATTGAGAATACTTAGATTTCGTTGGACTTTTAAAATCCATTAAAATCTAAGTTGGGGACACCCCTCTAAATTTCTAGGCACTAAACTCTAAGACTATGTTTGATTCGCAGAATGGATTTTTTGCAATTGTCATACAAATTCTAGGGATGAGAATGAATAATTCTCATTACTATGTTTGGAAATGTTAGGAATAATAATAAAAAAGTTATTCCCATTTCCAAGTTTGACTTGTGCAGTAATTGAAATCAAAACGTGTTTTCCAATAATACATCATAGGTTAGTAATAAGTACCCACAATAAATGTTTTCCCAAGTTAAAGGAATAGCAAACCCAAGGAAGCCATGGGTAGGGATGACAATTCTCTCTGTCAAACCCGATCCCCGCCCTTAATGGGATGAGAGTGAGGGAGCAAAATCGGGGATGGGCAAAATTTCATTCCCCAACTCGGGTTCAGGGATGGGGAATGGGGTCCAAGACATCTGTCCAAGACAAATGAAGACAAGACGCTCTAACCCAGTGACTCATTTGTAGCCAGCCAGAGATGAAAAACCCACATCCCCAGCCTTTTCACCTTCTTAATCTAAAGGAAAACTGCACCTAATGCCGAGATGAGACCTTTGCTAAAATAGGTGACTATGGAAAGCCCAACCTATTCTTCCAAGACACGTGAGGACAAAAATGGCAGGGAAAATTAAATGCTCTCGCTGCACCATTATTTCACCTCCTTAGCATAGTACGTAGGAAAAGCAAGTCCAAAATTTGAACAAAACCTTGGCTAAAATAGAAAGCTCGAAAAGATCCCTATGATGGACAATCCCCAAGACCTTTGACTTTACTTGTCCAAAGACCCCTATAAATTTAGGGCTACCATGGCCAGGCCAAGGCAACCAAAAAAGAGAGATCACCAAGCATAATACCTCCCATCTCAGTCTCCAAGCTTTCCAAAACCACATCACCCACCTTGGAAGCCTTTCTCCTTAATATTGTTATCTAGCCATCCTTAATCCTCAGCCACCATTATCATACCCACCATTAACCTCTCAAGCCAAGCTACCAAGAGAATGTCAAGTGCGTTGCTAAACTTGTGAATTTTTAGCTCCCACACCCAAGCTTACTTGCCAAGCCCGTTCTCTTGAAAGGTGCTATTTTTTCCCAATCTTACTTCGCAATTCCTTGGAAACTTTTGGAGCTTCAAGGACACAACAAAGCCTTCCCTAAAGCCTCCATACTCTTTGGAACGCCCTAGGCCTAGTCTCGCTAACTCAGAGGGGGTGTCCGAACAACGTACCTCTTCAAACCCAACGAAGGTGGCCCAAGCTAGTCGTCACAAAAAGCACCCCAACAAATTGTTTTGTTTAATAAAGGATATTTCAGACAATCCTATTTTTGTTTAATCATGTAACACCAAAGGGTGTGTTTTTTATTTTTTTATTCAGGAAAAAGGGGATCGAACTTGGGTGCAAGGGGCAATTTTATAACCCTTCCAAGTTGGATAGCCTAACAATTGCAGTTGTCTTTTGGTAATAGTATAGATAAATAGATAGATAGATAATTATCAATTTAAATAAAGAAGAGTACTATTTGCACTTCTCCAAACTTTTCATGCATATAATGATATCTTTCCATTCTTATAAATACGAATAGTAGCTAATCAACTTTATCTCCATTTGTTGAGAAATGTCACAAGTTCAAATTTTGATTAGCACTCTGTTAAGTTAATATAATACAAAGATTATTATTTTCAATCAAGAGTAAGTATGTGCAAAAGTAAAAGAAATTATGGTATGTGATTGTGATACTGTCGTGTGGTGTTATTTATCTATATGTTATAACATAAGTGAATGATGAATTTATATTTTTAAATGTATAGTTTTTTTTAGAAGATTAGATATATAGTATTAATAAATATATATATGTTATAATCTAAGTGAATTAATAATACCACATGAGGATGTTATGTGCACACCAAAAAGTTACTCACAAAAGTATGAGTACTTTTCAAAATTGACTAGCTTAATTTCTTCATTTATTGTTTGAATAAGAAATTGGAGCCAATATGAACCATATTTAAGAAACACCCTATCTGGCAAATACGAAATCATATACTGATATACACATCGATGGTGATGGAGTAAATGAAGTCCTGTATATAATTTGTCTCATTGTCTGTCACACATTTTAAAGGTTCTGTCGGTACTTCATGTGGCTGGCTCAAAACATACTAACAAAGCACGCTCTGCAGCAAAAGCAGATAATAAGATTTTCTAGTGCCATGTCTATCCAAAGACCTACAACATTAATTTGATTGAAGTCGGTTTTGTGAATTTGGACATAAGCAATTCAGCATAGAAAGGGAAATGATTTATGAGTGTTTTCCTTTTTTGGTGTAATGGTTGTCTTTCAGCCCCAGGAAAATCAAGACAAAAAAAAACAAAAAAAATAAAGATCCGCTCGATTTTAAATATCAAATTTTAATATTTTTTAATTTTAACTACAAACATTTTATGTCATTTTACTTTAGATGTTTTTAGTTTAGATATCAATTTTAAATAAGTAAATTTACCGAGCGTTCGACACTATTCACCGAGTACTCGAGAGAAATTTTTTTTGTTTGTTTGAAAAACTCAATTGTGACTGTACAACAGTTACAATTTTTTTTATTGATTTGTTATTTTTTCAATGTTTGTGAGGCTTAAGTTTTAATGTTTAGTCTCTAGATTACAAGACTTCATCCCCCAAATCTAAATCAAAAGCATTAAACTCTTATAAACTTTGAATTTTTATGAATTTCATACAGTTATAGCCATATAGCAAAACCAAAAAATAAAACAACGGAAAACCATCAAGGGCTTGGCACTTTGGCCAAGTGCTCGATGTCAAAAAATTCACGTTTCATATAGATTTGTGATCTAATCTAAAATATCTTGCTTTAAGTTAATATCTAAATTTAAAAAATAATAGGGAAGATAGTGGAGGCACCAAAGACTACATGTACGTGGCCTTACTGAGTTCGGTGGCCAAGAAAGCAAAACATTACAAACATCTGGCCATATAGGGGCCACGAGAAACAATGCGTTTCTAAAGTATGGCCCTTTAGCAATCATGAAAAGTGTTGCTTGATGGAACCATCACATGACATAATGCTCTACCAATAATGTGTGTGATACTAATACCACACATTGACATACTAATATAGTATTGTGAACTCACTTGAATTATGACATATATCATATATGTAATTAATATTCGTATAATCATTATACACGGGTTGCAAGTTGATAGAAAGGTTTCAAAAGAAACTTCAAATTTTCATTATCAAATTAACTCCCCATTACATCTCCTGAAATAACTCTCTAAGAGCCATAAATGTTATATTTAACAATCAAAATAAATACTGAAAATAATAAAAGATAATAAAAATACAAAGAAACTGCAGAAAAACTTTAAACGCGATTTTAGCCTAGCAAACGGCCTTATTTGGCCAAAATCCACCTTCGCTCACTGTCTATGGCTATGACTTGGATTTGCCTTGCCGTTTCCTTTCTGAAAAGGTATTGTGCGTAAAAATCGAACACTTGGATCCTAATGGGCAGATTTGCGCCTATCACTCCGAAGCCAATAGTCATGTACCATGCGTGCTGAATCAGCAGGGCTGCCAAATTTGATTGAGATCTATGTACATGCAACTTTACAGTGCAAATGGAAAAAAAAATTAAAAATTCTTATATTTTCGGTCATATAATTATGTTGTACACTATTACATTAAACAGGTTTGATTCCGAGTGGCCAAAAAAAAAAACAGGTTTGATTCCAAGCAGATTAAAACATTTCCTCATCACTGTGGCTGTTGCTTCACAAAGCAATAGTCTACTCGTTTCCTCTGCAGACCCAACAACCTGCCCAGTTTTACATTGTAACAAAATTGAATAAGATTTCTGTGATTCTATATGATTAAATCTCACGTATAATTATCAAATTTCACTAGATATACATATTCTAGGACTTTACAGCTTTTCTGGCATTTTTTGAAAAAGGGTAGAGTCAAATATAATGCTAGGAGTCATCAAATTTATTTACCAAATTTGTGTTTATCAAATGATGTATCAATACACATATCAGTATCGAGTAAGATAAATAAATGAGGTCCAAAATAGACTCAGATTTCAATTAATAAAATATTATCACATCATTTGGTGAACATAATTTGGTTAGTATATATCATGAGTGTAGCATTACTCGTAACCATGGATGATACCTGGCAATTGGTATAGAACTTTTTAGTAAAGATTTCTGATAAACTATATAGGAATTCACACAAAACATTCGGCAATAGATTCGTGCAGGCCTCGTCCACGATCTGAAAATTGAAAGGGAAAACTGCAATCCTCAGAAGTTGGAACCACACATATCATAGCAGTAATCAACAAAGACGCAAGCAAAGGTCACAAGAAGGAAGGCAGCAAACAGTTCCAGTTATGCATGTCCTTACCTCAGAAAACTTTAGCAAATGAAGCACCAATTCACGCTCATTCACATGATTCACCACAATTGCCCCTGTCTGTATCAAACAACAAATGGCATCAGACCTCATTCACCAGCTGCAGTGGCCTTGGGACTCAGAAAAACTCTAGCTGCCCAACAAATAGTTGTCTCTTGAAACCCACATTGCAGTGGGATACAAGTTTGGGTCAACAGTATCCATAATACATAGACATGATTCACATGAGTAAATACAAGTATCTATGGACCTACATATATAGGAAATATATGTGGGAGCATATAGGCCAAATATGTATAGCATGTAGGACTAACCAAATGGATCAAAAAGCATTGATAATAATGTGACATAATGTAGCTGAACTTACTCTTTTCAACAATTCAGAAAGTCTCCTATATTCTTATTATATTTCTACAATTCAACACCAATCCAGCTACCTTCTCTTAGAAAGTCTCTTACAATGTTGATTACTGATATAGAATTATGGCTTCTTCTCTTAGGCTTTGAATAATTTGTAGAGCAACAACTAAGCAGATGTGAATGCACATTACACCTTATCATTTAGCATCTGATCGAAATCAAACGAGTAACTGGTCAATCTATTGTTCTTCAGGTCAGTGTACCTGTCAAACATTTAGATTTTAAAAGAAGGAAGTAGAACTAGAACAACAATTCATGACAGTGATAATATAGTATATATGAAAATTATAAACTGTTTAACCCACAGATGGGTGATCCTGAAAATTGCAGGGAAAAAAAGAAAATCAGACAGCTTAATTACTTAATGGCACCATAACCAACAGCCTCTGCAGTTTGCTCCAGCTCCTCTTCAGTCCACTCTCCAGCCCTTCCTGATTATGATTTAATGAGATATTTATCCACTTAAGAAGCTTGAAAGGTTAGGTGTTATGTAATCCATGCTAAAATGGGGAATAAAATTTTCACTTGGAATAAGTCAGATATTTGTACAAATAAAAGGAAGATAGGTCACTTAATATCATACCACGCTCAATAAGAGCTGTTTTGCTGCGAGTCTTGGCTTCATCAAGTAAATCAACTAATCGAACCACCTCAGTATTGCGAGTTTGAAAGCGTTTGCCATCTTCTCCAAGAACAAGACCAAAACCAACATTGTTAGCTTTTGGGTATGAGCCATCATCAGCCGGGAGTCAACCTGCAAGTTTAGCTGCCTGAAACATAAATCAAGTTACATTAGACCCTGTAACTGTATTCTAATACCCCGTCCCTTAGAAGGCAGGAACATCAATTTAATTGCAGTCGCAATATATAAGTAGTAAGGCATTACAAGAACATCAACCAGAAAATGCATGAAACACCACAAATCAGGGTATGCAGAGACATGTTAAGGCTTTTGCTACATACCTTGAAAAACGTATCAAAGTGCTGCTGCTGGCCAACATCGCTAACATATATGATGCACTCAGCTTTCTCCACATTAATCCGATACCTATACATCGCAAGCAACGGCGTCAGTGAGAATGACATCATCCTCCCCAAAATGCATAATTAGGCAGATCGGACAGAATAAAGTAAATTTAAATGTGGTTGACTGACTGACCATGAAGTTAACTGTTTTGACTCACCAAATCCAAAAGTTCATGAAATGCTAAAAGAATACATATAACAAACCAAAGAGCTGCTACATCAATTGAAGCATACTTGTAACCACCACCGCTCTTCACAACTATAAGGGGGATGTTAAACCCCTCAAGAAAATTTACACGATCACCCTGGCTTTCTTCGATCAATCCTTGATCACTCAACTCCTTTAAAACACCAGGAATATATGGGTTGTAAAAGCTTTCTCCCTGTCCGAAATGGAAAACAATAAGGTACGAGTATCACTTTACTGCCCAACCTTCAGCAATTTATAATGGTAAATCAGATCAAAGAAATATACTATAGTATTCACAGATATTACAAGGAAATAAACACACATCTTGCATTTCCTGTGTCTTCAATGCAATATAATGATTCCATTATTTTAAGTCTTTCCAGGTCATAACAGTAAACAGTAAATTCCAAGTATATTATATGTAATAGTATCCAGAAATGCACTATAATCAACATTGCCAATGCATTGCTCAGCTATAGATTACCTTCTTGTCAAACTACTTGAAACTCCTTCACCCACAAACTCAAACAACCAAAAAACAAGTTTAATGACTATTCTCATCACTACCCTTATGTCAAATGAGCCAATCAGAATATATACTAATTTTATCTTCATTGTCTTGCAATAATATGCATTAAGACATCATCTTGTTGTAATCATACAGTAATTGCCCAAACAACAAGTCTTCCTTTATTGCACAATATAGGAGGAAACTAAGAAGTACAAATTTTCTAATGGCCCACTCAGAAAAAAAAAAAAAAAAAGCTTGCATGCTAATTATGAAGTACATATTTCAAAAGCTTCTGTTAGCATTGGATGGACTACTGGTCCTTCTCTCATTACTTGTACTTTTAACTTATTTTCTATACAATTCTTGTTTCTTATCCCAAAAGAAAAAAGAAAAGAAAAGAAAACCAGTAAGTTGTAGCCTGTAAAGCTAGAACATACCCTTTCCTCTAAATGAACTCCAAGGCATTGATATACCCTGTGAAATTCTTTATAGCTGATTTCACAGATTTGCACCCATGCCTTGTGGTACTTGGGTTCCCCACCCTGAAAATAAAGTTCAAAATACAAACAAGATACAAAGATAAATTCAAACGGCAGTGTCCCAAAATTTTAAATGCTTTCTTACATCATGGACAAAGACATCAACCTCATGTGTTTCTTAACTCACCTGAAGGCGAACCACAGCCAGCTGTGCTCTCTCCTTAAAATCAGGATCACTATCAAATCTCTGTTTTGATACCTTATAAAATGCCTAATAGAATACCACTCAGTTAAAGTCACTATTAAGTAATGATTTATTTAATTTTATTTTCTGAGTCATCTTAAAGCACAAAACAGAATGTGGTAATAACAATAATACAATAAAGTACAGTATCATAAGACAATGCTTAGTTTTGATAATACAATCATCCACTCATCACAGAATGCCATTAACCACAAAAGAACGGCATAAAAATGTGTCACTTCCTGTCTAATGAAGGCTCTGCCCAACTATCAGTCAATTTAGTCCTTGGCTCACCCCAATGGAATACAACAGAAAAACAAAATTGAGAAGTCGTCTTTGTTCATGGGCATAAAGAGCTTAATATCGTCTTGTAGAGCATGAAGCTGATCCAATTAAAAAAAGGACATGATTGAATCACTAATTACTTGTAACCGCTCGGTCATAATGCAAAATGAGGGATGTGGCTAGAAATTTAAATGGCAAAAGGATAGTGAGAATCACTTACCTGCAGACCACCAATGGCTGTTTCACAGTCACTAACATCATCCGAGTTTGGGAACTTTTCAAAAAGGAATTCAATCAACATACCAAACTGCAATACACATAGGGCTTCTTCAAGCCAGATATTACTGATGGAAAGAATTCGTGTTTCTCTATAGAATATCTTGTACATCAAACAATGAAGAGATAATAAGATCTTTCTAATGGGTTTCTCTCCTAAAACAATCAGCCTGTATTCCCAACATGAAAAGGTTGCAAAGATTACAGTTTACACTACTGAAGGGTATAATAGAGAACTGGATGCAGATGTTTCCTTTACCAAACCACAAATACCTTAAGTATGTACCAATGGATGGATGCATATATGTATTTATGTATATATGTTTATATACATACACATATGCATATATATATATATATATTTAGATGGTGGGAAGAAGAGTTCTAGCACCGTTGACTGTCTGGATTAATTTTGGTTAGGAAGAAGATACAATATATTTGACATTAGTTCAGAAGGAACACAAGTTATATCCCAAAAATTTAAGGCAAAAACCTATAATTAATGTAAGATGCATGAAAACTTAAGGAGCTGATAAACATGATTATTTTCCACACCATAATATTCTATCAAAAGCAACAGCTACCTGTGTCCCCCAATCACCAACATGATTCCGTCGAAGAACTTCAACATTCGAAAACTCAAGCAAACGGGCTAGCGTGTCCCAATAACAATAGATCTTAAGTGGCCAACATGCAATTCTTTTGCAATAGTAGGTGAGGAAAAGTCAAGCACAGCCCTTTTGATCTGAAGTTGTGGAGACCAATTTTCGATACCATCAAGAAGCATCTTTTGTATGCTCTGCAGCAACCATATTTTACAGTGACAATTACAACGATGAAGTAAAAACCTTGTTTTCAATAAAGAATATACTACAACAAAGTAATGCAAATGAGCACACCAAGAATTTAAATAAACAAATAATTGAACAAGATCATATAATTTTTAATCACATATAACAGTGCAAACAATACATTAATTAGCCATCCAATTCTTTGATTATACAACATTCACAAATCCAGGTCCTGCTACCGAGCATGATTCTATGCATTTTAGATTTAGGAAGATTTTGCATAATGGGCTACAAAAGTGAACCATCAGTTGTTATTCAATGCTATCAACTCAAAGTCTAAATAATAGCCATTACCATCCAAGATTAAAACGAGTCCAATGTAGAGAAGTACACAAAATACCAATGCCAATACCTGTCCAACAGATGGAGGACCCCTAAACTCGATCAGTGCCCTTTCCTTTTATCTTAGACCATAGACCCATGGCATTGTTACTGCACCAAAGATAGCAAAAGTTCAATGAAGACCCAGAAATTGCTAGCAAAAGTTAGTAAGTTACCTTAGAGTTAGAGTGGCGAAGCGTAGAAGAGACGGAGCAGGGCCATGGCTATCAAGTATCAATGTGTATTAACATTGCTATCTTTGCTTTTGCTTGCTTGAGTGGGTGGTTTACTGGTTTGTCTGCTCATGCAGACTTGTTTTTCTTATTGTTTATTTAGTTGACTTTGTTCCAGAGTTAATTACACTTACACTCTCTGAAGTTTATCGTTTTTTCACATACACCCCTTGAGATTTTAATAATTACACATACACTCCTAAAGTTTCAAAATTATTATATATAACCTCAGATAAAAAATGATGAGAAATTATGCAAAAAGACATGCTATTAAATGGCTTAATAAGATTACTCAATGTGTAAGGTCTAACCTCAATATAAATATTTTTTTCTTTATTTATTTATTTTTTTCTCTTATAAGGGATTATATGCAATAGTTTTACGTTATTATAAAAACTCACAGTGAATTTAAGTCAAAAGAGGACATAGATTGAGAAATATAACTAACATTCCTCAATTATTTCATTTCTTTAATTTTGATACTTGATACTTATTCCAAATAAATACTCAAACTATTATTTTTTTTAATTTCATTTTTAAAATTTTATTTTGTTCTAATAGTTTTCCATCACATCATACTCACAAGAATTTTTCTTTAAAGAGAATGTTTGTATTTTTCAAAATTTGTAAATATCAATATAGTGTCGATATGTGTCAATACAAATATGTTGATAATGTGTTAAGTGTCAACACAAATAATATGCTGCAGCAAGTTTTGGAGTTTTATATCGACACACTGTCAATCTATGTCGGCACTGTATCTACATCCGTAAATTTTGAAAAATGAAACATAGAGAGAAGACTGATACTCACAATTTAGTAAAACATAATTATTTCAATTAATTAATATTATTATTTACTTTTTTTTGAAAAAAAACCAATTAACAAGCGCGAAAACCGATCAAAAATTTGGTTCATGGAGCGTTATTGCTGTCTAAAATTTGAAAAGACTTTCTCGTCTCTCTATAGTCTGAGAGAGTCCAGGGAGACTAGAGACCCTCCAATTTTGTCGCCACTTTCCGAGAAAATGGGGAAGAAACGCCGCGTTCCGGAGGTCCTCTGGAGGCTCTTCGGGGACCGCGCACGCACGTTAGCCAACACCGTCACCTCCTTACTCCCTCCTCCTCATTCCTCTTCGTCGTCCGCCACCGTCGATAAATGTCGTTTCTGCAAGGGTCGCCGTTGCCTCAGCTGCTGCTGCACCGGACCCAACAACGACATGTCGTTTCTCCTCCGACCCAACGACCCCTCCGATTACCGCAAGCTCCTCAACCATTGCTTCGCTGTCGTCTCGGAAAACGCGCCCCCACTTACTCGCTTTTCTCCTGACTCTCACTGGTCCCAAAAGGAGGTACCTTTTACTTTACACACCTGCTTTATATATATATATATATATGTATATATATGTTTGTGTATTTGTATAAGTAAGTGATTGGAGGTTACTATGTTCAGATTGTTAGAGCGGTCATTGAAGTGATGATGGTTGAGCAACCTCAGTCTTCCAATGTGATATGCAGTGGTTATGATAAGGTAAATACCTATGTTTTTCTTTGTATTTTAAATTTTTTGGAAATTTATTATATATATATATATATATATAAACCTTATATTTGTTGTTTATATTTGACAGTGTAACCAGTCAAGCCCAATTGTGGAACTTCTAACTTCTTCGGCTTGGTGTCTTCTTTTAGAAAGGGTATGTTACACATTGATTAATTGTTCTTTCTTTTTCTGTTTTTTGTATTTTTTTTTTGTATTTTTTTTTTTTATACAGGGAAGTGAGATTCGAACCTGGGACCTCTCGAACATTGTGGAGAGAGAAATACTTAATGATGTACATAAGTTATATGTATGAATTTTAATTAAGGGTGAAACTTTGGTTTGGCAGGTTGGGGATGGTATTATGGTCTATTTACTAAGGAATGCATCAATATTTTTGCCCATTCGGCGTAAGGAACACCAGCAGGTGACAGGTCCAACTATAAATAACTTACATCTTAAGGAGTTGAAGCGCACACCGCAGTCACAACATCAGCAGTCATCGCTTGGTCCATGTGGTAATCGAGTTTATAATGTAATATATTATGTTTTGAAGTGCTCTAAAGATGTGCACATGTATTAAACTATCTCAAGAATATTATAATACATATACATGCAGTTGTGGCATGTATGTAGGTGAAAGTATGATCAAATTTTGCAACATGTCATTGTGTGTTTCAGCTTGTATGCAGGGCAATTTCTTTTCTTTTTGGGTCTGTGCTTGCAGCTGAATTGCTCAATTTTTTAAAAATATTGGAGTATAAATCTATTGGGTATTAGACTTCTTAAACATTTAGCTCAACAAGTCAACAGATTCTGCAATTCTATAAATTACACATAAGGAATAGAGAATATAAGACAAATTCTTATTCTTCAAAGAGGTGAAATATAGCTAAAATATTAATTAATTAATAGGGTCATCTTTTAACATGTTACTCATTGATCATGGATCTTAGTTATATGCCTCAGCATAATTGCATGATTTATGGCGTTAACAATACCTATTTTTTCTTGGTCTGCTCTTATTCAATGTTTCTATGTATATGTTGATTTATAATGTGTTCTAATGGAGTCACTTCTTTTATTGTGATCTCTTCTTCTTGACTCTGATTTGGTTGTCTTTAAGCTTTTTGGTGTTCTGTTTATTTATTTATTTTTTTCTTTCTCATTTCTAGCATCAATCCTTAAAGGATGATAGAATACCACAACATTAGTGATTGAATTGCAACTTTATCTCAGGACCCCGGAAAAAGAGGGATAGAGATGATAACGTTCACTCAATGTTGCTTAGACATCAGTTCGGTAGTTCTTTCAGCATTGATGAAACCTTTAGTTCTGTTACCTGCAATGGCGAATGCAATCATAATGGATTTCATAGAAATAAACATAGCCGTATGGGTTTTTCTGAAGCAGCTACACCAACAAGCAGCACTGTTACCAATGATTATGAAGATAATTTAAAACCAGAACTTAAACAGAGTTCAGAAAGGCTTAGAAAGCGTTCAAGACCATTTGGTTGGCAGCGCTGCAGGAAGCGCATGCAATTACCTTGTCAAGAAATCAGTGTTAAGGGTCCTGTCACAACAATTCTTTCTGATAAAGAAAGCTTACCTGGGAGGCTTTTGTGTGGTCATTATGATAAAAAGGTGCTTTGGAAAACCCCTCAAATTTCTTATCCATATTTGGTCCTAAATGTTGGAGGGTTATAGACTTCATTCAAGTTTCTTTCTGTGTATTTTCTATTTTCATGTGATTTTCTCAAGTTTTTTTATGGCAGTGCTCTTGTTTGGGTTTCCAAGTTTCCCAAAAGGTTGCCAAAGGGGCTGAAATAGACAGAAAATCCCTGTTCTTTAACTTGGAATGTTCTCCATCAGTTTTTCCAAGAAAACGTATCCTTTTGTACTTGCTTTGTTATATATTTGTTTATTTATACAGCATATGTGTTTTTGTTGTCATTTTGAAATGTGATGAGACCCATGGGTAGAACTTGCCCTTGAAAACCGGTTTGCAAGGGAAGGGTGCCCTAGAGCTCATCTACTATCCCAAGGTGTTCTATGTTTCTAATGTAGGATATTTGCATCCTAACATTCTACCACGCTTCTGTGCTCGACGTCCTCGTTGGCTCACTCTATCGACACTAGCCCGATGGTAGCCATTTCTTATTAGGTAGCTTTCACTCACCTACTAGTATTCAGTGACTTGATATTATGCCCATACATAATACCAGTGTCATTTTAATCTAGCCTATAGGTCTTCCTTTCGTGGACTCTGGCCCAGTTGTGCGGTGAAATCTGCTCTGCTACTATTTTGATGAGACCCATGGGTAGAACTTGCCCTTGAAAACTGGCTTGCTCGGGAAGGGTCCACAAGAGCTCATATACTATCCCAAGATGTTCTATTTTTCCAATGTTGGATATTTGGATCCTAACAAAATGTGCCTTACCATCTCTGTATATATCATCTCTATAAGTAGCAATTTTTTCATGCTTAATTGCCCTGAAAAATGATTGATTCTTTGTTTTTTTTTTCATAGTACAAACTTTTTCCCAAGATACATAGGCCTTATGAGTTCCTGCTGATTTTTTTTTTTTCTTTAAAAAACAATATTCAATGTGTTGCCCTTAATAATTTTCAGATGTGCTGAATTCTTTAAAGCCCGATTCTGTCAGTTCAGAGTCTCTTGTTAAGAGTATTTTTGGCATATCTGACATAGGAAGTACTCAGTCAAAGACATGTCCTCGTGACAGTGGTCTTTGTCTTATGGGTTCTTCATGCCTGTAAGTAGCTCATTATACGTGATAACACTTTAAAGTTAGATAGGAGCTTAAATTTATTTATGCTGTTGTTCAGGAATAATGGTTTGTTTTGTAAGTTTGGTGCTGCCTTGTGTTTTGGCTTGCAATTTCTGTTTGGTATCTGTTTTAGTTGTTTATCTGTATATGGAATACTTACATGGTAGATTTTAGTAACTAGCCAGCATTTAATGACTATTTTCTTCATCAATTAAGTTCTTTTAAGCACATGGTGCAGTATCCATAGTTCTTTTGATTTCAATATAAAAGATATGCCTTCAGTAGGATAGTTATATGAGAAAGTGTGTCCTATTTATTTTATTTTATTTTATTTTGATTATCTTTGTCCTAAACAAAAATGATAGTGATTGTGGCAATGAAAGAGTATTTGCTACCTTTTTGTGATGTGCTCTGTTTTGGTTTCTGTCAACTAGATGGGACCAGACTTTGGCTAGATATGTTGATGACAATTATTTGAGGATTCTTTAATGGTTTAAGTTTTTTGATTTGGAGCACAAAAGTCTGAAGGCTATGCTGAACTATATATGTGAAATCGTTATTTGGATTTCTATGGTCATCATAGGCCTGAAACCTGTGTTTTAAGTCATTTGTATATATGTTTTTCTTTTTTGGATTTCTGTGGTGCGTGTCTGGGGTGGGAGTATTTATTTAGATCATTATGGTCATCTTAGTCCTGTAAGCTTTGTTTTTAAGTCATTTTTCATATGTGTTTTTCTTTTTGGATCTTTGTGTCTGTGTGTTTGTTGTCTTCCTATGGAGCTTTGTTTTTAACGTTAATTGCTTGTTTATGGTTTCCAGGTATCATTCACTTGTGAAGTTGCTTAAAACTCTCATACGCAGAGTTCAGTTTTGCCATCATTTGAGATTATTGGAGAAGCATTGTGGTGTTTCATCTCGAAATCAGAATGCTATTAAAAATTGTGGTTGCATCTTCGAGGTCAGCATTATATTTGGAAATTGTGTGAGATGTATGATGTTGTAAGAGGCATGCAACTGACTTACTGAGAAATGTCTCTGAAGGGCTCATGCTTTATTATTTTTTGACATGGTGACACCTTGGTGCTTTTTGCACAATTTAACATTTTTTGAAGTGACAATTTTCTAGTATCCAAATAATTTATATTTCATGATTTATGTCTTGACATACTTTCCCCTTTGTTGTAAGAAAAGTAACATAATTTTGACTTTCATCTTCAGGGAGAAAAGTACGGTGTACTCGAGAAATCCCAGTGTTGTATGACTGATTATTGCAATAAATCTCCAGAAGCCGCTGATTCTCAGTCTGAGGCAATTAAGTCTTACTGCTTGAAAAGTCAGGTGGTATCGTTTATATGGGCTGTTTGTAGAAGTATTGTTCCTCCAGATTTGCTAGGAACTCCTTCTAATTGGAGAATATTGAGGAGAAATATTTCCAAGTTCATTCGGCTGAGAAGATTTGAAAAAATTTCTTTAAAGCAATGCATGCATAAATTGAAAACATCTAGGTTCCCATTTTTATCAAAAAAACATGATTTCTGCTGCAAGAATAATCAGGCACTAAAACATGGTGTGGAAGGAAAAAGATTAGGCATTCATAAGGAATCCACTAAATTGAATTATGCCCCACATCTTGTAAAACAGAAACTCTTAGAAAGCTGGATTTATTGGTTATTTTCATTTATAATTGTGCCATTGTTGCAAGCCAACTTCTATGTTACTGAAAGTCAGCATGGGAAGCAAGATGTATTTTATTATCAAAAGTCGGTTTGGGAGAAGGTGAAGGATAAGGCTGTTACTTGCATGAAAGATCAGAGCTATCATTACTTGGATTACGCAGAAACTAGAAGCATAATAAGAAACAGATCATTTGGTTTTTCAAAGCTCCGGATCTGTCCAAAAGAATGTGGAGTGAGGTTGCTAGCAAATTTAAAAGCACCATCACGAATTCCAGGGAAAGAGTTCTCTTTGGCATATCAGTCTAGTGGAATACTAAGAAGAACAAAAATGCATCAGAAAAGGGTCAGATTTGAACATTTCAAGCCTGTCAATCGTGTTCTTCGCAATACACATGCTGTTCTAAAAGCTATACAGTTGAAAGAGCCAGATAAATTAGGATCATCAGTGTTTGATTACAATGATGTCTACAGAAAGTTATGCCCTTTTCTAATTGGTTTGAAGAATGGGTCGATGACAATTCCTGATGTATTTATTGTTGTTTCTGATGTATCAAAAGCTTTTGATTCTGTTGACCAGGATAAACTGCTTTGTGTAATGAAAGATGTCATAAGAATGGATGAATATTTTCTGAAACAGTCTCATCAAGTTCTTTGCACGAAGAGGTCTCTGTGGGTTCATGAGAACTTTGCTGTAGTGGATCAAAATACCAACGCAAGATTTAAATCTTCTGTCTCATTTCGATCATTGCATACTGTCCTTATTAATCAGGTAACTTTATGTGTGTTTTGGAAAACGTGTGGCTATTATTTTGAAACAACTTTTTTTTTTCCTGCTGAATATGTTACTATATCCTGTGCTCTTTTTTGTCAGTTTATAGTTTATATATGTATGAACTGATTCGTCCCTATTAAAGTTAAAGCATACTACCCAAAACCAATTGGCAATTATGATGAGGCCATTATATTATAGGTTGTAGACTTGTAGTGCAAGGCTTGAAATACCCAATGTGGGATTTTATATCTCAACATACCCTCTCATGTGATGCTGAACTGAGCTGAACACATGGATTAATATTATTGGGTGGCATGGAGCCCATGTGGCTGATACCGTGATAAAGTTTGTTGGCATAATACTGTTCCCAAAAGCTTAAGTTGTTAGGGAATGGGCCAAAAATGTATGTGCATCAAGCTAACAATGCCAAACCCATCCATATTGTTTATTTACAAGAAAAATAAATTGCTTAATATCAAATGTAGTATGCAAAAGTCTAATTGAACATTCAAATGAATCGGTGCTGATTTGTCAGGATTTCAAATTTACCACTCCGAAGTTTGAAAATTAGTAAATTTCCCCAACCTTGATTATTCTTTTAATGAAAGTCTGTTTCTCACTAAAAACAAAAAGGTTGATAATGGGGAAGGGATGAAAATTTGTGTAGTTGCTTATAATTCTTCAGCATTTTAATGGATTATCATCCCTTGTTCTTTTTAGATTGTGGGAAACTTAGCTTGAGCTGATAGTTATGTTTTCTGATGCTTAGGAGTGTAGCAGGTCTGTGAAGAAGGAGGAGCTCTTTTTTAATCTAAATGAGCACGTGAAGCGCAATGTGCTGCAATTAGATAAAAAGTTCTATTTGCAAGGTGTTGGTATTCCTCAAGGAAGTGTTTTGTCTTCTTTGCTTTGCTCATTATACTATGGACATATGGATAGGAATGTGATCTTTCCATTTCTTGAAAAAGCTTGGGAACCTGTGACAATGGATTTATCAAGAGGACACAATTTTCAAGTTGCTTTTGCTGCAGAGAGTGGGAGTGAGGATAAAATTGCCTCATCCTCTAGTTATATTCTACTTAGATTTATTGATGACTTTCTTTTCATTTCAACCTCAAAGAAGCAGGCTGCTAACTTCTTCTCCAGGTTGCAAAGAGGATTTCGGGATTACAACTGCTACATGAATGAGAAAAAGTTTTGTGTAAATTTTGATATTGGACACATGCCAGGGCTGCCATCTAATAGGGTGTGCTCCAGTGAAGATGGCATCTCATTTCTTCGATGGAGTGGTTTGCTTATCAATTCTTGCACTCTTGAAGTTCAGGCAGACTACACAAAGTTAATTTCCATACATGATTAATTTTAAATTTATGAATTTATTGGGTTTAATACTATGCTTAAAAACTATATGCACACACTGCCGAAGAGGTTACAAATTATTCGTATCTACCAAAAAAATGTTTTTTTTATTTTTTATTTTCTGTTGTTCTAGGGTGATAAATGTCTGTTGCATCTTTGTTATGGTATAGGACTTTGTAATGGTAACACTATGATGAACTGTTAGTCAAAACAAATATCATTTATCCTCTGCGTTACTTCAGTTTCTTGGGTAACTTTGTTCTTATGAAAAAAATAAAAAGTTTCTGATCAAGTAACTTGTTTCATCTGTTTATCAGGTACTTGAATAACCATTTAAGTTCCTCGCTTACTGTCCGCTGGCATCGCAGTCCTGGTCATCACTTAAAGGCAAAATTGTGCGACTATATGAGACCTAAATGTCATCCCATATTCTTTGATTCCAACATTAATTCAGCATCTGTTGTGAGATTAAACATCTACCAAGCATTCCTGCTTTGTGCAATGAAGTTTCACTGTTATGTTCGTGATTTATCATACATCTGCAAACTTGGCACTAGATCCTATGCTAACATTATTGAAAGATCTTTGAGGTATGCTTGTATTACTTTGTCTTTTATCTTCACATAATCTATGGATGTTAGTTGAAATTTAATTATTGATTAAGACCTTGATACACTCAAATCTAGCCATAACTGGATTTTCTTACGATGTATCTCATACAAATTTTGCTTATTTTCAAGTATAAAAAGATTTCTACTTCTTTTCTTCTTTTTAGGAGTTATGGTCTTTGTGTTATATTGATTTTAGGTATATGCATGCGCTCATAAAGAGAAGGATGCGTTCTGTGTATACTGGTTCTAACTTCCACCCGATTCTTCAATTGGAAGAGGGAGAAGTTGAATGGCTTGGCTTATTTGCTTATATCCAAGTATTGAAGAGAAAACAATCGCGGCACAAGGAGTTGCTTTCCTTATTGAAGTCTAAGTTGTTAAATCATAAGATAACGGGGTCTGTGTCTTCTCAGCTAAGTTATGCAGTTGACAGATCACACTCCTCTCTACTCTGGAAGATCAAGTATTAGAAGATTCTTAAAGGTATGTACATATTTCTCTCCACTTTTGTCATCAAATCACCACTGTCACGGCCTTATCAACTGTATTAATGTTTGGATATTTTCATGAAATTTGAAAAAGCTATCTGGCGTATTAGATTTTTTTAGTGTTTGTTATATACTTATATGATATATCCCAATATCCCATACCATATCTGTGGTGATAAGAGTATAAGACTATACTATTGTCAATTGTTGTGGTAGATAAAAGACTTATTCATATTTCTGCACAGCTATGTGTCTTTCCTTCGGTTTCTTTAAGTTTCACATGCTTATTGAATTTCAAACATTCTGCGCATTCTCTGCAGTTTTACTTTGTATATTTGGCACAATCATGTTAGTCATACATCCATTGGGAAAATTTGTTTAAGTGGTTTACGTTCATTATATATCTTTTTCAAATCCAGTTTATTTTGCAACTTTTGCATTTAAAAGATTTGGAAAGCAAATGAGGTTAACTCTATTGTCTCTTTAATTTTATTGCAAAATTTAATTTCAGTTCTTCTGTCAGTGGCTGCATATTTTCTTTAACTGTATCAATCTTGTTCGGGTTTAAAAATTCAAAGTAGTGGATCTTTCATTTGTTATAAAGCACAAAGCATCTGAGGGTGAAATTTATAAGTGTAATGCCACATCTCTCACAGGTGATGCTTATTTCTATAGATCACATTTCTCCCTTATGGGAGGTGTGGTCTGCAATGTGGTGCAAATAGTTTTATGGAGTTTACAAATTTAGGTTGTTTAATCTCCACTTGCCAATGAGTCGTTTATATGAAAAATTGACCAAACTCTTTTCTTTTGCAGGTGATAGAGCACATACCCCAATTGTAAACAATTTCAGCTTTAGCTTGCCTGATTCATACAAAGCAAATAGAGTTTGAGAATAGACTGCGGATTGAATTATGAAACTAGATTTTTGTTAATAGCAATACAGATTTTTAGGGAGCTATTTTAAGAAAATATCAATGTAATGTACTATAACTTATACTATATACAAACTGCATTTCATTTCATGCGGTTAAACTGAACAGTAGGGGTTAGGTGAAAAGCTTTGATCCTCCAATTTTCTTTGTTAGCTTCATGTTCTGACTTTCATGTGTAGCTAGCTTGAAGTTCTATTTTGCCCAATTGCATTTGCATAAAGAGAAAAGAAACAAAAAAAAAAAAATTCAAGTTTGGTTAATGATTTGCTTCTTGATCATGGCATTACAAAACCAATTAGTTTGATTCATTTCTCCGAATTCCAAAACCTTGCTCAATCGGACTCCAAATTTTGGCTTTACAGCTTGTGGCTTACGAATCCAAAGTATCCAAATAAGTAACTCGAATTAAGATTAAAGGCTTTTTAATACTTAACTACCTAAACTTTGTGGTTGATCTCACTTGATCACCACCTATCAAAAAAATTGTAGAATTTTCACCTTAATTTAAAATTTGTTGCAATGTTAGACTTTGGCTAGATTATGTCACTTTTTGTTAACAATAAGGATGATTTGCTTCTTTTATAAGGCGGTGGCACGCCCGCACTAAGAGACACTGCGTGGAAAACCCTTGGCCCGACATGTGGCCGGGGATTGTTTTTTAGTACAAAACATTTACATAAGGTCATTTTTTGCTGACTAATTCTAATCTTGGCTTTATTGTACTTTATCTACCTAGACTTTGGAGTCAATTTCACTTTACCACCTAACAAAAAAATGTGTTAATTTACCACCTCAATTTAAATTTTTTTCAATGTCAGAGCTTAGACAATTTCATCACACTTTATGCTAAAAATAAGCATTTGCGTTGTACGTGACCCCCTTTTAATAAAAGGGTTTTTGGTCTTTTTATGTCTAATTGGAAGTATATTTAGAAGATTTTCATTGTAAAAGAATGGAACTCGGCCGAAGTGGATACGGCCCTAACTGACTTCTAGTCAAACAATAATTTGGCCGAGAGAAAGGATGACTTTGCTCGGCCTGGGTTTTTTTCTTACCTAATATGGCGTTAGGACTTCACTCGTTTGTGTATACTCTAACTCTATGATTTGACTCAAAAGTACTAACTATGGGCTGAGGGTATTTTGACTTAAGTAAAAACAGTAACTTTAATATTGAAAAGAAATCTAATATGAAAGGGGTGTGGTTGGTAAGTTACAGTAGTTCTCACTGCAAATCCGACCATGAGTCCAACTCCCTTTTACACGCTAGTCAAAGAAAAGTGAGACCTTTGGGTTTTAAACTAAAATAAAGACAGGAAAAAGGTTTTAGCAAATCTCAAGCATGAAATAATCTAAGCTATAAAAGTAAAGAAAATAAAGCCTTTCTGAGATTCACAAAAGAACTTTCATTACAATAGCAACAAAGACATAAATTGCTTCTATGAGACAAGAAACAAAATAAACTAGAAACAAATCCGAAAACAAAACAACTTGCAAACTAAGAACTACCTTGAAACTAAGTAAATAATGAAAGGTAAGAAAGAGAGACAAGACAAAACGAGAAGCTTGAAGATTCAGATTTAGAATCAGAATTGCCGTTTTTGGAGTTTGGTGTGTTTTTCTTGGGGTTGATGCTGATCATATTTCTTTTTGAAGCATCCTTTATATAGGCCTTTTTGGATTATGGTTTCAGTGATCCCTTTTTTGGATGTACACCACGTGTAGGGCCTTCTTTGTGCTCACCAAACCTCTTGCCTTCATGTCGATCATCCATTGTCTCCTCTTGGTGCCACATTTATCATTTTCCAGCTATGGCAATCATAGAGTTAGAGTATACTCTTATCGGCCGAGAAGCAGGTTATGCTTTTATACTCTTATCATTCTTTTTGTTTACGTGGTGGGCTTGGTGAGATTCCACGTGGCAATTCAATTGCTGGTCCCAACAGTAAAGATTTTAGGATAGAACAACTAATTAGATGCATAGTAATTGGAGTTAACTAAATGTGGGTTGATTGCGCTGTGCATAGAAAGTGAAGTAGTATGTAATGAGTGTCACAAGTGTAAAGTAATTTTGGTCAAACATATTAGAGCTATTTGAGACTTGAGAGTGCTTTTGTAGAAACTCCGCTTTTGCTCTAAGTGTTTTTTCGCAAAATGTTCTTTGAATCACTATTCACTTATTAAGGATATATTGACCAAGTTCTTGTATAGGAAGCCTAAAATGTTTTATAATTTAAAAATACTTTCAACAATTTCTATTAAAAGCTATCAAAAACATTTTGATTATTTGAAATTAGTACCAAACAAACCCTCATATAGGTAAAGGTCTTATAACGTGAGTGGTAGTTCGATGAGACTTTGACTTTTGTCTCACCTTTTTTTGAATTAAAAAAGAGGTGAGGGGAATATGTGTAATCTTTCTATGAAACCAAATAAATTACCATTCATTAACTAAAGAAAGTTAATTGTTGGGAATTGTAATTCTAGTAGTAATAAGTATCTCAGTAGTGTTTGGTAAAAAGAAAAAAAAAAAGTTGAAAGTGCTTTCAAGAGATGGTAATTTTCGAGAAACCATTTCTAAGTACATTTATATGAAGAATTTTAATTTTTAATAAAAAAACTTTATGTTTTAAAAGTACTATTAATAAAAGCACTGAAGGCACCCCCTAACCCTTTATTAGTGTCAAACTCAATTTTGTTGGCTTTGTTCGCCCATGTTCTTCTATAGCCATGAGGTTTGTTATTCGTGATGGTCATAAGATTCTTCTTCTTTTGTTCAATTGTTCTTATGGATGAGGAGTTGGGTTATAGAAATGGGCTCTTGCATGCTCATCGTGCTCGTTTCACTAATATTTGTATGGAGGGAGACTCAAAACTCTTGATTTACTGCATCAATAATTCATGTGTTGTGCCATGGTGAATTCACTCCATCTTATAGGGATATTCATCACCTTGCTTTGTCTTTTGATTGAATTAACTAACCAAATTTCAAAATTGTCATGAGATTGTAAATGACATTAAACCCAAAGATCAAATTAACATAATATAAATCAGACCAAATATGAATTCCGGTTAAAACACAAGACTAAAATGTAGTTTATCAATTATTTCACAATAAGTAAAACATGACATGTGTAATAATTAATGATTAATAATTTAAGATATAAATTTGGAATCTCTAATATTATTTGTAAGATAAAAGAGCATTAGTTCTTATTGGCATTCCACACGTGTTACACTTCCGTGAGAGTAGCACACAAAATGTGTACCACTCGCGTGGAGGACTATTACTATTCGCTTATTACTATATCATATGCATATTTCTTCGGTCTGTTTGGCTACGCAGGAAACGCAGAGGCAGTGCGCTTGAGAGAGAGAACACAGACACAAAATTAGGGTTTCTTGAGAATGGCATTTGCTAATCGAATCCGATCGACCCTCCCTCTCGTCCACAAGATTCTCACCAAATCCGACTCAGTCTCCGCCGCCAAGGCCTCCGCTGCCCACCGTGCTGTGCTTTGCCCTACTTTCACCAATTCTGAGGTACTAAGATTCAAAAACACAGAGAACGTAGAAAAAAAAAAAAAACAGTTTTCGCTGTATTATGTGTCTGATCTAGTTTGCTTACTTTCTCCGATTTTGCTTACTTTCATTTTCATTTTCATTTCCAATTTTGTTTCTGAATGCCGAAAAATGTACGTTAACTGAGCCAAACAGCTTGATTAGAATCGGTGGAATTTTTAAAGTAATTTCTTTCATTTTCCTATTTTTTAATGGAATAAGATTTATTGTGTTTTTGTTGATATAAAATTAGAATAAAACTTTAGGATGCCTTTATTTCAACTGTAGTTGAATTGTTGGAATGTGTGGACTGATTGTTTCACATTTTGTATTTACAGTTGTCAGGGAATTTTTCTACCGCGGCAGCAAAGAAGGAAGCGAAGGTTAAGGTAGTTGCACTCTTTGGCTTTCAACATTTTCTGGGATTATATAAAAGCATCATATACTTCTTATTGTGCAGGGGTTCGATACTTATACATTTGTTGTATGTGTTTTTATTAATTTATTCTTTACCCATGAACATTGAATTGATTTTAACTTGTTTGTAGCTGTCATGGTATATTTTGTGTTATAAATATATTTTAAAACAAATTATGGTGCCATTAAAGAAAAAAAGGTATCAACTTATGTTTCATGGTACATTAAGATTCAGTTGACGTATAATTAAGTTCTATCAAATGTCAATGATATAGAACGGAAACTGACGTATGTGCTTAAGCATACTTCTTGTGTCAGAAATCAATCTTATTAAATTGATTTGTTTTGCTGTGATATGCCAGGTGCCTCTGGCTTTGTATGGGGGCTCTGGGAACTATGCTACTGCTTTGTACATTGCTGCAGTAAAATCTAATGCCTTGGACAAGGTTGAATCTGAGATTTTTGACCTGGTCGAGGCTATAAAGAAAAGTCCTACCTTTTCTCACTTCACAAAGGATTTGTCAGTGGCTAAAGATATTAGAGTGAAGGCAATCAACGACATTGCTTCTCAAGCTACATTTTCAGATGTTACAAAGAACTTTTTGGGTATGATTAGTGGTTTGTTGTATTTCTTTCTAGTATCTCTCATATCCATAGTTTGATTATACTTATGAAAATTGAAAAGTTGCATGTGCTTTTTTTTTTTTTGTTTTAGTTAAACAATGCATCTGTTTTTACTTATTGTTTCTTTTACATATGGCCACCTGTTAACCCTGAGTTTTGTGTAATGTAATTGCTTTATGCCAGACTGGCAAGTAGTTTTATCATGAGTGAGCACATATATGTTATTTTTTCATTAATGTTATTGTGTTGCAGAATGGTAGGAGAGCGAGTTTGGCCTGGTGCATTCTTTATATAAATAGATATGCGATTAAAGAAACTTTGCACTCAGATATGACGAGGACTTACTGTTATTGTTATTATTGATGGTGTCATGTTCTGATGGTTATAGGTAATTTTGAATTGGGGATTCTGTATATTCTAATAAGCATGGTTTAGGGGGGCATTTGGTACTCTTTCTAAAAACAGTTTTTTTGTTTTCATTAGTTATATTTATAGAGTAAGGAAGAATATTTTGAAAACACTTTTTGAATAGAATACCAAACACCCCCTAGTTTTCCAAAGAAAATGGGCTGATGCAAACCCTGATTTTGTGGTAGTTGTTATTAATAATGGTTTCAAAGGTGTTTTGAGGCATGCCCATTGTGAAAGAGGAATGCTATAAGCCGTCCTCTGTTTCGCAAAATGCCCAAGAAGCATACACCTCTGTCTTTAAGGTTTTCTGAATTCCCTGTTTTCCAAGAGGCATATGCCTCTTGAGATAGTTTTCTTTTAATGCCCTAAGGACAACTGAGCTTCTTTTAGAAAAACAAAGATAGGATCAGATAAACTAAAATAAAAGTATGATGCGCTTTGCTCCCGATAGAAAGTTGAATACCAAAGACCCTAACCCCAAATCAGTTTCCTCTTTTAGCAGCTCCAAACCCAAATCCTAAGTAGCTCTAAGCCTCCATCCCCTAGTTATCATAGGCAGTTCCAACTTCCAAGTTGTCATTTGCATTTTATTTTCTTCTGCTTTTGTCTGCAAGTTTTGTTTTGTTTTTGTTTTTGTTTTATTAGTCTAAAGGATTTGGGTGAAAATTTGGTAATTGGCCTTGTGGAAGAAGGATTTGCTTGGAATTTGAAGGAGAAAAATACATGTCTGTAATCAACAAAGCAGTGGGGTATTCGTGGCTTAAATATATATATATATATATATTAACTATAATAATTAGGTCCTCAATGCAATGAGGCTCATGCCTTGCCTTGTCAGGACTTAAATGCCTGGTGTTACACCTTCGCCTTTGCAAACCTTGATTATTTTATCATCTATAGCTACAGATAGGACTGGTTTGTATGTGAGTAAATATAATTTTCTGCATTATATATGAAGACTGAAAATTTGACAACTACTTGAGCAAAATTTTGACCTGTGTATGTGCACTCACACTATGCTTTAATAACTGTCTTCTTTGAGAGATTTTATCATGATAGCATATGTATCCATTCAATTATGTTTTCCTTTCCTGGTTGATATATTACTCATCATTTTTTATACTTTTAATGCGAATTTTTCACATGGTTGCTTAACTTTTTTTTTTCTTTCCTGGTAGCTGAAAGCCGAAGGCATCATATTTTTATATTTTTAATTCCTTCTGTATTATATTTTTTTTATAGTCGTCCTGGCTGAGAATGGGAGGCTAAAGAACATTGAAACCATAGCAAACAGATTTAAGGAGTTGACCATGGCACATAAGGGAGAAGTGAAAGTTATTGTGACAACTGTAATGGTAAGTTGTGGTCCTTCAATGGGAAATTTCTTTTTCTTACTAGCATAACTCATACTGCCTAAACAAGGGCCTACTCCAAAAGAGGAAGATAGAACATGCCAATTTATTTGGGCAAGTGATATGATCTCTTGAGTTGGTGGTCCGTTATATTTATAATGGGACTGGTCATTAATGTGAAAGGTAGATGTAATTGATCAACATCTGTATTCTATATTTCTATGTAGTTTGGTATATAAAAAAGGAAGTTTTGATTTGGTGCAACACTTTTTGGATAAAAGTTTCCCATATGTAAAAATTTTCCAATTGGGAGAATTAGAAATGTTGTTTGCAATTATGGTTTTTGTATTTGAAATGGTGGGATTTGATATAGGATTGCCAATTGCAGGAAATACCTATAATTCATTGTATTTGTTCTATGTAACCTTGTGTTGGTGGTATAATGATTTGTGTCAAAGGTTGTTAACACTGAAATTAGTATAACAATTCGTATTCCCCAAAGCTTGTTCAAGACCTGTAAATAAGTCATTTCAGGACTTCAGGTCTGGTGCATGGTTTTGTTCTATGGTCAGTTAACTAAATAGGCTCATCAACTCACCTTTATGCTGCTTTTGCTTAAATCACATTTGTGCTGATTTGGGAAACAAAATCATTAATAGTCTTAAACTCACGGAAAAGCTTATTTTGTCATTAATCTGAGTGATTATGTTGTGTCTATCTTCTCTTATTGTTGAGGTGTTAGCTTGGGATGGTGTATGGGTTTGTTTTGTGTTTCTGCTCTTGTATTGTGTTTTGAGGTACCATTTGTTATGGCATGAATAGGCCCTGTTACAAATCAGCATTGGCAAGGCGACTTGGTTGATAATCGGTAATGTAATCTGCCAAGCGAGCATTAATGCATGCATGTTTGTATGACTGAGTTTGCCAAGTTTAGATTTTGGACCAGGTTTATCATAGATGTTCTTACGGGCTTATTTAAAAGTCCTGAAGTTTTTTTTTTTACATTTTTTCTTATGTTCAATTTTTGGGCCAACTGATTATTGCCCATATGTGAATTGGTGCAGTAGTACTTTTATCAGATTATTGTATAATTGCTATTTGTGAGCAGGCCCTCCCCTCTGAAGAGGAGAAAGAGTTGAAGGAGACAATGCAGGAGTTGCTTGGACAAGGGAAGAAGGTCCTTCTTGAACAGAAGGTATGTAATGTAGTGCTCTTTTCTTTTTTTGACCAATAATGTGTGGTCTTTTCATCTGCTCTTCAATGCACAAGTTTTTGTATAATCAATGGAAGTTTGACTCTTCTCTGTTTTACATGCCAGATCGATTACAGCATCTTGGGTGGTATTGTGGTTGAGTTTGATAGGAAGGTGTTTGACATGTCCATTAGGACTAGAGCACGACAGATGGAGAGGTACTTGCGGGAACCAGTAAACTTTGACAAGTTCTAAAAGGTGTTTTCAGATCCAGACTGCCTTCCCCATTTTTTCCTGTGTCAGTTATGGTCAAGGCTCTATGAAGGAAATGAATATTGTTTAATTTTGTGGCTTGAGAACCCTGGTTAAAAATTTAAAAAGATGGAAACCCATATGATCGGGATGCCATCTATTTGCAAATAAAAGCTTATTTTTCGACTTTGATGCTATTTTATGTTTGAACTCGTTTCTTGTTGAAGAAGTTGCGCCCAATTGCTGCTCAAAGATTTAATAAGATGTACATTGGCTGTGGTTTACTTTACAAGCGTTCCTTGACAGTCATTTCAATCTAGGATTATTGAAATATGAGTGCCATAAATGTTTCCACAGCTCCATATTGCTCACGAGGAGAAAGCACGATGCGAGTTCTTGCAAGTGATGAGCACATCACTAGCAGAAACTTGCATCAAAGATCCATTTGCTAATTAACCCGTGTAACGTCCTGAATGCTTTCAAGTATTTCTTTACTTGTAATGTGCTAAATAACAACCCACAGTTAAATTGCACCAACATATCACATCAATGTACCAGTGAAGTATGCTTAATAATGCCTTTGGGGTTAGCTCAAGTGGTGAGGGTGAGTGAGATTATGGTTAGGATTAGGATAGGTATGGATTCGATTCTCCAATGTAACAAAAAAGAGTATGTCTAATGATTTGGAGAAATTGAGAAAGGCTAATCACTTGGCTTGTGAAGAACGCGGTACTAGGCTGGACTATATACCTAATTGTATTGTCTGATGTCCGTACTTTTTTGTAGATGCATATAGGATGACCTAATTCTTGTATAGGTCCATTATACAATACCAAGACAGGGATTCTAAAAGTTAAAAAGAGCTCTAAAAATTTCAAAGAGTAAAACGAAATTCCAATTCAGTACAATTCAATACAATTTAGCATGGTCCAGTCCCACTAAAGTCTTCACTAGTTTTGGTAGTAGAACTCCAATAGTGGGTAGATGGCTGGAACAAATAAGATCAGATTAATATTAAGCTGAATTTTGTTCTTCAGGATGCTATATATTCTTCAAATTTCTTAGGGTAAACGTTAATGTCCATGGAAAGTGGACAACCCTGATGCACTCTTGTTCTTTCCTCTAGCCGTTAGGCCTCCTTTGTAACCAAGAAAATGGATAATCAAACCTCTGCAGATAATTTTTCTGAGTTCCAAGTTCTGTAATTGATTAGATAACAGATCAATCGGACCAAAATTGTAAGCTCTTGAAATGAACTAATCAACACTTTCTAGAAAACTATTGGGATATTAGATCTATCAAACACTCTTTGAAACTTGCATGTCATTGGGTGTCCAATATTGTCTATTACAAAAAAGAATACCAATGTACCAAACATGCATATATGACACAAAATTTTTTTCATGATATATATGACAGTTGAGGTTTATTGAGGAGATTCCTAGTGGTGAGCTTTGCATATTGCCAATCTATGTCCATGTGGATTCAATGATGGTAAAATTTATGTAGCTTTTTGTCTCATTAGTTTTGGTTTCTCATACCCTGCTCAACCTTTTCTTCTCCTTAAAATAGTATCAAGAGAATTATGATGGAGAAATCCATCATCTAGCTACAAACAAAGCTATAAAAGGTGAAACCAATTGTGGGGATCAAACCTGATGAATCTCTCCCCACCTTTCATTTGATGAGTTTCCTAAGTAGTACTGCTTTTTCAGCCCATGATGATGATCTGTTTGAAGTTCTCACTTCATGAAAGAATTTAGGAATTGGGTATTTAGTATTTACGTCTACCCAGATTTTAAGACCCAGATTCTATCTCAATGATGATACATATTGATCAGTTTTGTTTTGTTTTGTAGTAGTGTACAACTTTACAAGGTGTAACAGTGAATGAATTCAGGTGAGTTGGTCTTTCTTGTCTTTGTAACCAAGTATTATAGCATGTTGCTTGGGACAGGCTCAAAAGCATATGAGAGATTATATTCTATCTTGGACAGCTGTACAAAGCCATACAGAGACCAAGGCTTTTTCAAACATTTGAGTAGCTTGACAGTTTCCCACTGATCACTTTTTCTCCCAGAAAGAAAAAGAAAAAAGAAAAGAAAAAGAAAGTGACAGTCAGTTTTTGGTAAACAAATATAAGTAACTGAATTTCCTTGAATATATATCTGGAATTGAATAAGACTCCCCTGCAAATCTGATTTGCCATTTGGCTTGGAAAATGACTTGGTAGTCATCACAGATCTTAGCATGCAGGAAGAGGAGGATTAGGTAAGGACTGAGGAGAGAGACTGCCTCTGTCTCACAAAGGCAACTGTACATGACAGAACATAGGATGGGAAATCTGTGGGTATAATTTATAAATTAACTTTTTTTAATTTCAGGTTGTCTCTGTTTATCCAAAGAGAAGTATAGGCATGCATATTCCAAATTAACCAGAAAATTAAGAATCAGTTGGTTTACTAGCTTTCTTTCGTTTTATTTTTTCCGATTAATGGCACAATGATGGATCAGTGGAAGATTTACTACCATTTTACAATTAAATATGAGAAAATTAATGCAGGCCTGTTGTTAATAAAAGAAAACCACTGGCAATATAAGGATACATATATATAGAGAACTCATCGATCAGGTGCGCACCAATGAACATGCACACCTGTCTGAGTGCTCAAAAATGTTTTTCTTGCAATGCTCGCCGCTACTTCCTCTGTCGAGTTTTTAGGATAAACCCTCATCTTTTCAACCATCCCCTCTTAGGGTATAGAATGAGCTTAGTGGGGGCGTTATGTTAGGGTTTAACTCTGAAATTTTGGGCGGAGTTCAAAATCCCGAAGCTAATCTATAACATAAACGCTTTTGAACTAGCACCGAGCGCTCGGTAGTTGCAAAATTTTGTGCTTCCGAGCACTCGGCGTCAGGTACCAATGTGCGGATGTTCGCACCTGAATGGGTCTATAAATATATATATACATACTTACATATTATTAGTGAAGAATGTGAAGTTATATATATATTTAAAGGTTTTGCAAATGGTGCATAGTTTATGAATGAAATTCTAGTTTTGTGCAGTTCTTTAATGTTATTTTGGCTTAATTAGATCCAATTAAATCTTGTATCTACTTTAAGCAATGAACACAGTTATATGTTCGGATATGCCAGCTTTTGGATAAGAATGAACACCCATCTTTGAAAACAAGTATAGTTCAGTAGAATTAATTCTTAACATGCAGTGAATTGAAGGGAAAAAATAAACATCTGGTGCAGCTATATTATTCTGAATATAATTGGTTTTTGTTTCTTTTAATTTATGCATGGCAGTTGAGTTCAGTTAAAATGGACAGAAACGTACTTTGTATAAATTGGTAAAGTCTTGCAAAAGCAATTTTCTTTTTTCCTTTTTTGTCTTTTGCTTTTGGATCGAGGTCATTGGAGTTATGGTTGAATGATTAATTATATATCCCCACAAGACAAACTATTAATCAATATATTTGAGATCTGTATTTGTCTATTGTTTTCTGATAAGAGAAACAATTAGTTTTCATTTACTTTGAGTCTGGCAACTAATTAATTATTAAACCATTTATTTTATTGCATGCCATGCACTCTTGGTAAGATAAATATGTTTAATTTTGTTAGCAACAATCTTAACTTCTAATTTGAGATTGGGAATGCATTTTGACCAAAAGAGAACAACAGGGGTTCTTCAGATCCAAAATTGAGAACGTAATTTGCTTGAGAAGCATGTTTGGTAATTGTGTTAGCAATCCATATATAACACAAGAAAACTATTAAGTACAAACATCTGTCAAAAGTGCACCACTTGACTGAGTGTACAAAGAGTACTCTTGTACTCTCTCTCTCTCTCTCTAGATCTATCTCTAGGCTTATACTTCAAATTCACGTGTATGTTGAGAGGGGAGGGATGGTTGGTCTTCTTGTCTTTGACTCTTTCTTGTCTTTTTCGATGCATTTTTCTTCACTCAGAAGGTAATTATATGTAAATATATCATCTTTAATTCTATATGAGACAGCTACATTTTTGCTTCCACTTCACATAATAATCTCTCTCTCTCTCTCTCTCTCTCATATGGAATGGCATGGAGGTCCCCCTCCAATCCGTTTCCCACTCCACCCATCGACCAACAAACACAATCTCTCTCTATCGGTCTCTCTATCAAACTATAGCTTGTTGATATTCATATTTTAAGCAAACCCCACACAACCATATCACCATCATCATCACCATTACCACCCCATGAAGCCTTCTCATATCTTGACATCTTATATAGCTTTCTCTTACATCTCCACATATATCAATTTAACCACTTCATAAAACAACAAACAGTACGATATACTCAACCCTCCCTAGCTATCATAGAAATTATGAGAAAGCCAGAGCCTATGGGAAAAGATGAGAGAGCAAACACTAACACTAACACCAAGAACAAGAAGATGATGATGAGTAATAAACTTAGGAAGGGGTTGTGGTCGCCTGAGGAAGATGAGAAGCTGATGAGGTACATGTTGACCAACGGGCAAGGCTGTTGGAGTGACATTGCTAGAAATGCTGGCCTCCAAAGGTGTGGAAAGAGTTGTAGGCTTCGTTGGATTAATTACTTGAGGCCTGATCTCAAGCGTGGTGCTTTTTCACCCCATGAGGAACACCTTATCATCCATTTCCATTCTATTCTGGGCAACAGGTTCTCTCTCTCTCTCTCTCTCTCTCTCTCTCTCTCTCTCTCAATTAATTAATTATAATGCTTATAATGCATAAGCATTCACAAGATTTCATATCATCACCATTTGGAAATGCTAGCTTTTACATGCTTAATTAATCCCATTGTGCGCTTATGTGTGTGGGGTTTTATGGCTCGATGCAAACTTAGAGATATATTCCACTTAATTTTGGACGATAACTTATCCGATATGGATAGTTATGTTTCATTCACATAAGTACTATTGTCCTTTTCTCTTTTCTATCATCAGCTTAGTCATGAAAGTTATATCAACTTTGTTATACATAGCTCCTTATATATATATATATATACATACCTATATAGGAAAATGTTCAGTTGTAGATGTTCTTGTTGCGGACTGTGAGTGTTTCAGCATCTACTAGTACCGAGCATTTGAAACTCACTTTCATTCACAATGCGATTTGAACCGATAGATCTATTATGTAATGTATATAAACACCAACATATATTTAATATTACACCCCCTAGTACCAAAATAGTTTAAAACTATATTATGTAATATATATGATCATATGGAGAAAGGTGGTTTGTCTTCGAGATTTTGCCTCATTTGAACATGGCGCAAATGAAGTTCAACAAATTAAGTGAAGGATGAAGCATTACACAATTATATATATGCACTTTGTATTGGATATATAACAATGTACATGATATATGTTATATACATGTATTATACACATTTACATAATGCACATTGTGTGTTACATGCACCTGTAAATTAATGTTAAGGGAGCCATTTAGAAGACATGTTTAAGCCATTGACCAAGGCCTGCAGTACGTGCAGATCATTTTATATATGTTTGTCTAGAAAGCTTGACATGCATGCAAATGACAATCGATCTTCAGATTAATTGAATTAGTGTATTTATATGTATACCTTTGTTTGAGTTTGGCATATATATACTTGTATAAATTAATTAAACATTCATTTATAGCCATGCATGCATTTTGTTTTGGTCGTAGAAAAGCCATGCATGTAATATGTAAATTGAAAGTACTACATTCATGTTTCCATTTTTTAATTTTCTCTTATAATTAATAATTAATTTGATCAGGTGGTCACAAATTGCTGCACGTCTTCCAGGACGAACCGACAATGAAATAAAGAATTTTTGGAATTCGGCATTGAAGAAAAAGTTGAAAAACAACAATATCAATTCCACATCCACATCAAACGATAGTGAATCCTCAGAGCCTAGAGATGATATTAATGGAGGGACGTTTATGCCATTGCATGATCAACATCATGACATGATGATGGTGACAAACATGTACATGGATTCATCTTCCTCATCATCATCAACATCCATGCAAACCATGCAACCCATGTTCATCAGCACCAACAACAGTACATTCGATCCTTTCTCTATGCTTGAGAGTACTTCTAATCGCTATGATATGATCCATGCAGACAATACCACATGCTTAACACAGAAACTACCAAATATTGGGGGAGAAGGGCATTATGGGGATTATGGAAATTACGTGGAGCCTGCAAAAATGGGGTTTGAGGGGGACCTTGGTCTTCCTCCACTTGAGAATAATGGTGTGGTAGTAGTTGATGACAATATAAGTAAGATGAGTCATAATAACAACAACCACTTCCATAATAATTGCTTTAATAACACGGATCAGATGAGGTTTAGAGTTGATCAAGAGGACATGTTTGGGTTTGGGAATAATGGGCAATTTGGAGATGATCAAAACTTGAGAATAGGAGATGATCAATGGGATTTGGAGGGTTTGATGCAATTAGATATATCCTCCTTTCTCTCCTAATTTTACCCTTTCGCAGAATTAAGCAAATTTTGGGAAACCATAAATTTTTTTTCGAGCTACTTTTTGGCCCATATCCATCATACAATACATTATGTATAATTTGGTGCATACATGCAATAATATCATCGTACATTCCGTTTAAGAGACTTAAAGTGTCAGTAGTGATGTAGAAGTAGAGTAGAATATTATGAGGTTGTTATAGTTACTTAATTGTTTTGTGTACAAAAGAATAAGAATGTGGAGTTGGCCGGAAGTTGTTAATAATTAGTGGGAGATCATGAGAAGGACGATGTAACACACATTATAAATGTAACATATATATATATATTATATTCGTTAATAAGAAGCAAACTAGATTCAATAAATTTGATATCCTTTGTGACTCTTTCTCTCTCTAGCTCTCTCTCTCAATTAATTTTGATGATCTTCGACATGCATTGATGCCTAAATTCCATCAACTACATGGGAGCATGTAGTTGAAGGAATTTAGGCATCCATCCCAAAATCAATTGACAATAATAAGAGTAGTCCAAACTCTTATAAGCTATTATGTAAGGCCTCATATTTTCGATGTGGGATAATACTCCACATTCTCACAGTAGTAACCCTGCTCCACTAATTTAAAATTTCTATATATATATATATAGAAATTCAGCATTGGGATTATACTCGTTACTACATGACCAACGCTTATGAGTGAGCTTATCTAATATTTGAATGCTCGGTGTTTTTTTGGCCTATCCATATTTGAGATTGAAGGATCTTTTAAATAGAAGGATCTTCTAATAATTTTATTTAAAGAATTTATTATGAGGTCTATTCTACATTGTATTTCAACGATCTAAACTATGTATTTTGTAGGTCTCTATTCAAATATCATCATCTACAAAAAATTAGACATGTCAAAAACAATTAAGATATCTAATTTTGATTAAATAAATAGACAAACAAAATTGATAAACATTTGAAATGATTACCATTTAATCAACAGTCAAATGGTTTCTGATTTACCTAATTAATTTTTTACGAACATGATCCTTTAATGGAGAGTAAAAAGATAGATGGTTCCGATCATCAAAATACTATATGGATTGGATCCTACAAGAAATCTCTTAAATTAGCTTATTTAAGAGATCTCTTAATAGAATGGACCTGTATATATGTATGGAGTTTTCATTGAGGAGTTTCTTAATATTTAAAAGATTCATTGTATGGCTCAGTTCGCATTATAATTATACTATTATAATTTGTTACTTTTTCCTGGCAAAATAAAAAGCATTTACTTTTTAGGTCACAATTTGAAAATCATTTTCACAAAAAATTAGACAAAACGGAAATCATTAAGACAATTATTTCAAAAAACACAAAAATATCACCATTGAGTCAAATAGTTAATGATTTTCAATTTGTCCAATCTTTTGTATATAAAATTCTTGAATGAAAAATTAAAATCGACTGTCTTGACCATTAACTACAATACAAAATGAGTTTTACAAGAAATCGCTAAAATAATTAAGCTCAATGGAAGCTCATACAGTCATACCTCAATTTTGCGTATTAAGTAATTTAATTACAATGAGCATCAATTTTCGGAAACAAGTTTTCCATATATTGCCTAAAGGCTTAATTATCGATTTACCACCCAAAACTGTAACTCATTCCCACTTTACCACCTGAAAGTTTTTTTGTCCCAGATTACCACCTGTAACTTACACTCGTGTCCCATTTTACCTTATTCCGTCAACAATTCCGTTAATGCTGACGTGGCGCGCTGGATGTGCGCCACGTGTCACATCTTTTTTTGTATTTTTTGATTTTTCTATTTTTATAAACTTTGAAAATTAATTAAAAATAGCTCTGAGCTTAAAAAAATACACGAAAAATTCCTACTGACTTGTCTTCACTAGTACTAATTTACTATGGGGTCAAAATGCCAATTTTCCCTCTAAAAATTTCCAAAAAATTTGGAAAGTCTAAATTTATTTCTAGAAAATTAAAATACTCTAAATTCTTTGGAAATTCATAGAATAATCTCCCGAACTCCAAAAAATATGAGGTCTGCACCGTTAGTCTTCTAAAAACTAACAATACATTTCTCGTGAACACTTGCTACCCAAAAGACCTCTCGGTCTTAGAGGAAAATAAAATTCCCTATAAAATAAATTCTAGAAAAATTCTATAATTTCTGTAAAGTCTCAAAATAATTCTCTAAAACAGGCTTTTGGTAATTTTTCAAAAATATTTTTGAGAATTTGTCCAAGAGTTTATGAAAATTATAGAATTTATTTAATAGAAGAAAATTTATTTTAATTTTTTAGAAATAAATTTGGACTTTCTAATTTTTTTGGAAATTTTTAGAGGGCAAATTGGTAATTTAACCTTATAGTAAATTAGTGCTAGTCAAGACGAGTCCGTAGGAATTTTTCGTGTATTTTTCTGAGTTCGGAGCTATTTTTAATTAATTTTCAAAGTTTATAAAAATAAAAAAATGCGAAAAATAAAAAAAAGATGTGACACGTGGCGCACATCTAGCGCGCCACGTTAGCATTAACGGCCAGATCGTCAACATTAACGGAATTGTTGACGGAACAAGGTAAAATGGGACACAGATATAAGTTACAGGTGGTAATCTGGGACAAAAAAACTTTCAGGTGGTAAAGTGGGAATGAGTTACAATTTTGGGTGGTAAATCGATAATTAAGCCTTGCCTAAATGGCATCTATAGGCTACTATTCTATTGTAGGAAAAATTATTATAAGTGACCATATACTACGTGATATGTTGAAGTGGTGTTACCAATCCTCTTCAATTATAATACGTGTATAAATTTTAAGTGAAATGATAATACGTAGTATTATGATTATATACAAGAATTTCTTCTATTTTGTACCATAAAAGAGGCATTTTGTCGATATAAAAAAATGCTCACATATTACTTTATTGCCAAAAATGTAAAATCTTCAAGCAAAAATAGAATTTTTTTAAAAACACTTACGTCGCCTGAGAGATTCGAACTCTCGCGGGGAGACCCCATGTACTTAGCAGGCACACGCCTTAACCACTCGGCCAAAGCGACGTTGTGCTACTCGTTCATGCCTATACTCTTTATATTAACAATGATGGCCTTTGTCATTGCCACAGAAGAAACACAAGCGCTTTATTGCCAGCCAAGGCCGTTATAATATTGTGTGTCCTACGCATGTGGTCACTTCAGTTATATATAATCAAGAGCTTAAAAAATTGTACAAACTATTTTTTTATATTTTATCGCCAAATACATCTTTTATTCGAGAAAGAGAATTGGATATATCAAGATCACAAATATGAGAAATTATTGTGTGTGACCGTAACACCATTTAACTCTAGTATAATTCAATTCAGATATTAAAATAATCGGGACAAGAGTTAGTGCTCCTAAAATTCCTCATATTTTTAATTATTTATCTTTTTTATCGTTAAAAGATCATTGTGATCAGGTGTCCCAAGCAAATTAGCTCCCTCATTCTCTTATTGTGCCGACAGGCCTAGGCAGTGATCGACATTACTTTTGCAGATTTATCCAATTTGCAAGTGAAAGATCAGCTGAAAGAATTGAAATCTTTTGAGTGGTAGTGAATCATCTTTTATATATATATATATATTTTAACTACTTATTTGCAGCACAAATGATCATTTGGTTTAGTGACATCCAGTCCCTCCTTTGTGTGTTGTCTCTCCTTTGTGTGTTTAAATCTCATAAACGATAGTTGTTGAATGAAAGAAAAAAAAAACCTACCCATTAGTGTACTAAAAATTAGGATGCTAAAACGAAGGCTTTATATAGAAAAACCCTAATAATGCTAAATACCAAAAATAATCCTAACAATATAAAATAATAGTAACCCTAACATTCTCTAAAACATTGGTGCACAGCATCAATAATTTTCTACTGGAAAATGCTTGGCTCCATCTCCAGATGGAGGAACTCCTCCATCCCCATCTCACAAAACCATGTAAGAATTAATTTTTCAATTTATTTAGAGTGATGCTCTCCATGCACACCTCATTTTCTCTTACTATGCAACCCTTCCTTTGAATTTTTGAAATTATAAATTTAACCCAATATAAAAAGACAATAAAAAAAAAGGGAAAAACATAGCAGAACAAGATAATTTGATGAGTTAATTACACTTACACCCCCTGAAGTTTATCGTCTTTTCACATACACCCCCTGAGGTTTCAATAATTACACATACACCCCCTGAGGTTTCAAAACTGTTGCATATAACCCCCTATAGTGAGATAAAAAATGATGAAAAATTATGCAAAAAGGCATACTAAGGGATAAAATGACCTAATAAGATTACTCAAAGTGTAAGGTTCAACCTCAATACAAATATTTTCTTTTTTGTTTATTTATTTTTTTCTCTTGTAGGGGGTTATATGCAATAGTTTTGAAACCTCAGGGGGTGTATGTGTAATTATTGAAACTCCAGGGGGTATATGTGAAAAGACGATAAACCTCAGGGAATATAAGTGTAATTAACTCATAATTTGACCGAAGAACATGAGAGAAACTTGAACAAAAGGATTAAACATAGCAGAACAAGATTTGACATGCACCACCACATAAAGTATTCAAACTTCAGCAATAATTAATGGAGGCTTAGTCATCAACATTTCCGACAGTAAAAGAACGCACTCAATGAAGAAAAGGCCACTAGTCATTAATAATAATAAAAGGCATCCTGTACAAAAAGAATCTTGAAACAAGGATGTCATGGGTAGGGCTAGGAATATCTTCCGACAAACCACCATTGATCGATATACTGACTGTAAATAAATCGCAAATAATCGAGGTGGCAGAACATTGAACCAACCGACGTCACTGACCGACATACCGACCTTTGTCGGTGGCGGTTGGGAAATTCCAAACCGTCGGCCACCTGATATCGACTGAACCCTTGTCTTCTTCTTCTTCTTCTTTTTACAATGAGCTCAGGCTTGGAAACTAGGAAGCTCCAGGGAGTGGTGCGACGGTGGTGAGTCGCGCACGGTGGTGAGTCTGAGTGGTTAGACTTGCAGAGTTGGAGTTGTAGCAGACCGGCGACTATGACTGGAGGTGCTGGAGTTGGAGTTGCAGAGAGAAGAGGGTGAGTCTCAGCCACTGCATCTGGCCGCGCCGAACTGATATTGACTGATACCGACCTTGTCGGTATCGATGTCGGTGGCAAAGCTGGCCATACCGCCGGTGGTTAGTTGGTGATTAGTTGAGCCATTCCGGTTCGGTTACCGAACCGCTACCACCCCTAGTTACTCATGAGCATTAAAAGAAAAATATTAATTTGTCCTTAATTGACTGTTTAGTACCTATCCTTAAAATATCTACAGAGTGTGTTAGTTTTTTAATTTTTTTTCATTTAATAATGGTGAACTTTATTCTTTACATTTTAAAATAAATTACTCTAAACTTCATTTTACAGTCTTTAATGATAAACAAACTCACTTAAAAAATTTGCAATGATAAATAGGTTTACTTTGTACAAATAAAGCTCACATTATATTTTCTTCCGTGTTTTTGGTGCCAAGCGCTCGGAGTGTTTTATTTTTTTGAATTGGGCAAATTGCCACTGTCGCACAGTGGCAATTATTGTCACTATCTCACAATGACAATTAGTAATAGTATAACATGGGTGTTTTATGCAATTCAAATAATTACTGTTGCACCGTGACAATTGCCGAGTAGTGTTTTTGCAGGTAGGTCGTTCGATCATGGGCTTTTTCGTTTTGGACTTAAAAAACCCTAAATTTTATGTTTGTTTTTAGAATCATAATTTAGATAAAAAAAAAACATTTATTTAATTAAAAAAATCACAAAATTCAGAATTAAGAATTCATGTTGAGGTCCATAAATAATACAATAACAAGAGAAATATACGAGATGAGATTGAGAGGGTTGTTGTGGAAAATTTGACAGAAAAGTGAGATTATAATATATATCAAGCTAAAATTCTTTTTCTTTTTATTTGCAGCCTCATCTGCTGTAAGTGAAGAGACAAATGATATATGAAGACAGTAGGTGCAGTCCCACCTCTAGTGGAAATAATTAAGTGCAAATACATTAGAAATAAGAGTTGGAGGTTTTAAACATAGTATTGCTTTTTTCCTTTATCAAACATAGTATTGTTTTTTCCTTTATCAAACATAGTATGGCTTTGCTTTTGGCCAAAAAAAAAAAAACATAGTCTTGCTTGAAACAAGAGAGCTTTGATATTAGGTTGGGCAAATAGCAAGTTTAAAGTGTTAGAAAATAGAAATAAAAAAAGTAAAAGTATATCAAGTTAACATATACAATAAGAAACGAGTAATTATTATTTAAAATTTTCTGGGGAAAAGTTTTCCATTGCCAAATTACTGTCAATCAAAATACCAGATCAAATATGGTAACATTTTTTATTTTAGGAAAAACATATCGAAGCCTAGTCTACTATTCTATACGAGAGACATTTGTTTATTTAATTAATTTTTTTGTGTGTATTTGACTTAATGAGTAATGGCTATGTTCTTACTATTTGATTGCAGAAAATGTGAAGTTAAGATTAAAAATTGAAACGTCGCCTGAGAGATTCGAACTCTCGCGGGGAAACCCCATGTACTTAGCAGGCACACGCCTTAACCACTCGGCCAAAGCGACGCTGTGCTGGTTAATTAGCTTATTATTTATTTGTATAAAAGAACGTTGGGCTTTGACATTGCGAAGCTACAAGTGTGAATGAGGCCTTATAAATATTGTTCTGTCTTATGCATGTTGCCCATATCTGTCGCTTCATTTAGATATTAGTATAGAACCAAGCCAATAAACTTTTTGCTAAGACCTAGACATCAACAAATTAATTATACAAACAACTCTAGAGGAGTTGCTTATTTATGCTTTGACCGATAGAAGATGAGGAGTTTCAACTTCTAGAGGACTACCCTATTCCTATATATATGTGAGATCTGGTTTCTGAGCAAGTGATGATGATGATGATAGTGAGGGTGTGAGGGTGAGGGAGTGCAATTCATAATGTCTTGGTAGTTGGTGCTAAAGCAAAAGCTACTCCATCCATCTCACATTGGATATATTATTAATATATTTCAATGTTATCGATCTCACTTTTATTCGACCATTAATCATCATGACTACCATACATGCCCAAACCTTCTATTTCAATCCATCATCGTCTCCCTTTAAAAGAAAGCAATATTCAATTTAACCTCCATTTATTGCTCTCTCTCTCATGTGGTGCATTGTATGTAGACTAAATTAACTAACTGAAGCATCCATGCATAAATTACAAATACCAACGAATCGAAAAGGGAGTATATTGAATCTTCATTCTTAAACTTAAACTACTTAAACTACTAGGTGAAGAGAGTTGGATAATGAATTAATATTACGCAAGGTTTATAAATATTTTTTGGAATTTTAAATTTATATCTCAAATTTGAATATCAAATAAAGTGTCAATAGTTTATTGATTCATACATAACACGTTCCAAAACTAATTATTTCACAAAAAATGAAATATCGACACATATAAAGACAAATTATTTGGATTTTACATTTGAAATCCGTACCTTTCCGTCAAAGGATTAGTTTGGTGCGTGAAAACTAGCTCATGATATCTTCTGTTACAAAAAAAAAAATTAAAGCAAAGATGAAGAATAAAATGAAAAGTGGGAAGGGAAAGGAATGCTAAAGCGTGCTTACTTTGCTATAATTCCGGAGACGTAAAAAGAGAGACAATTCGGTGTAAAGTAAAAAAATAGTATAGCATATTAGCATATAGCTAGGGACCGGACTATTGATAATAGAAGAGGCTCTCCCGTAATTCTCGGATTGGACTTCATAACTAATAATTATGTATTGTCATCGATCTCTCTACTTTTTTGCTTTTTCATCATTTACCACAAACTTCTTAATTAATTATGTAGTCACAGACTCACAGTAGTGCTTTAAAAAATGACTAGTGTTCAGGGTTTAGAACAAAAAAGAATAAATCAGTAGAGTTATTTAATTTTTATGTTTTAAACATGAAAATATTTTTCATTCCAAAATGAGAAAACTGACTTGGTTGAGGACTTGAGGTTGAATTGCATTTGGATACATAAGGAAATTGAAAGTATCAAAATATTTAAGAAAGGATGAGATATTAAAAGAGAGAGAGCTAGAGAAAGAGAGACATTTAAAGTACATGCATGATTTCTAAATTTTCTTGTTTGACTAACTTATATGGTATATTTCTTAATTTTTCTAGTTGAATGCATTAGTTTGTAATTTTTGTAGTCTCTAGAACTTGACATCTTTATTTATTTATTTATTTTCTCTAAAGTTTCCCAAACAAAAAGTATAAGCTAGAAATTATGCATATCTTCTCGAGAGTAGTTTTGCTCACCCCCTTTAACTCAGGTGTATGCTCATCTCCCATCTAAAATGCTGTCATGTGTTTAAAAAACTAACCATGAGTTAATATATTATATTTAATTATTTTTAATATTATAATGATGAGAAAGAAAAATAATTTGACAGCTCTTTTCTACTTTTACCCTTATCTTTTATTACTCAACTTTTTTTCACTTTTTTATTACCCATTAACTTCTCTCTTCTCTTTTATTTAATTATTTCTAAATAAATTTCTCTCTTCTCTTTTCTAAATATATATCGATTGGAAAAGCTTGGAAGATTTGAAAGAGTTTTGTTGTTCCTTTGATTGAATGCCAAACCCAATGATTAATGATTATGGTCTTAAAGTATAATTGCTTTTCGATTTTCATATGCATCCACCAAATATCAGTGGGCTTTTCTATTTTCATATATCTATAATATATATCAATTGTTCCTAGTGCTGTTTCCAGTAACATCATCGCCACAATATATATTATTAGAAATAATTAACTTCTCTCTTCTCTTTTATTTAATTTATTTCAAAAATTATTAAAAATAATTAAATAAAAGAGAAAAGAGAAATTAATAGGTAATAAAAAAGTGAAAAAAAGTTGAGTAATAAAAGATAAGGGTAAAAGTAGAAAAGAGCTGTCAAATTATTTTTCTCTCTCATCATTATAATATTAAAAATAATTAAATATAATATATTAACTCATGATTAATTTTTTAAATACATGACAATATTTTAAATGAAAAATAAGTATACATCTGAGTTAAAGGAGGTGAACAAAATTGCTCTCTATATTCTCCATATATTTGAGCTAAATGCGCCTTACTTTCTCAAGATGACCTGGGCATTGCTACTCGTTAGGCTCATAATGATGCTTCATTTTTATTCTGTGCCTTGTTTGGACCGCTGGCCCCATTGTCCAGAAGAAAAAAGGGAAAGTTGAAGTTATTTGTATGAGAAAATAAATCATTCAGATGGTTATTGAGTGGCATGGTGTAATCATTTATGACCATTTTGTTGTGTGGTGCAAGGAAGTAAAAGGGTCTTGAATCGATAGAACATAAAAGGTGAATTATTGTGATGTCATTAATTTATACAATTTTGTAATGTATAAGAACTTTTTTTGATTACTATTCATGTATGGAGCTGAATATTATTCTTTTCAATCTTTCCTACTAAGCAAAGCATTCTTTGGCTCATAGCCTGAGCAATATGATCATTAATTTATGATCTTTTCAGTACTGATGTGATACTTATATACAAAACTATGCCGTTTTAGGGTGTATAAGAATTAAACATTTTGAATTTTAATATGAAAGTCTTAAGCTCATAACCCTCTTAGCCAAAAGCCAAGCCACCTGGACCCCATAAAGCAACTCTTCGCTATCGAGTTTAAAACCCCTCCAAAAACCCCATTCCCATGTCAGAGGACCAGAGCTAGAAATTATCTCTCTCTCTCTCTCTCTCTCTCTCTCTCTCTCTCTCTCTCTAGCTCTCTCTCTCCCTCCCTCTCTGTCTCTCACTCATTATTAATGGAGCATGAAGACCAAGAAGCAGTGATATTCCATTCATACCCCTGCGCATATTACGTGCAAAGTCCATCCACCATCTCCCACGCCAACAGTGCCGATATCCGGAACACCATTCCCGAATCCGCATTCCACTCCCCGGCCCGACCCGACCCAACAAACCCGTCAACTCTGCAGCTGGAAGCCGCCTCACGCTTCACTCTCTCGCACTACTCCTCCTCCCGAGGGTCCAGCCACTCGTTCCTGCACCAGAAAAAGATCTCCTACGACGCAGGAAGCCACGGCACAGGTACGACCGAAAATGCTGAGAACCGTCTGATTATCGTGGACGGTGGTGATGATGATGATATTGATGGTGATGAAGACGACGACGACGACGACGATGATGATGATGATGATGAATATTATTATGGGTTGAAAAAAAGATCAGGGTGGTGGAAGAGGTATTGTTCTTATCGTGATTCGGATTCGTGTGCATGGATTTGTCTGCAAATAGGTTGGAGGGCTATGCTGAGCTTTTGGATTGCACTGCTTGTGTTTTACATTGCTACAAAGCCCCCTCCACCCAAAGTCTCTATTAAGGTAGCTTCACATGATCATCAATCTCTCAAAAACTTGTTTTGTTTTTGTTTTTTTCGTTACATCAATATTCTAACGTAGGACCTAGATCTTTACTCACCTTTCTCATATCAATATCACTTGAACTCTCGATCAGTTAGCTAGAGACGAATGTAAAGGTTGGCTTGCTAGCTACAATATACATATTGCAATATTTATTGTGCGGAAGTTGATGGATGAGTCCAACCGCATGCATCTTAATTTCATTATGGCAAAAATTTGAATAGTATTTTCCTCTCACTTTAATTAAAGAAACAACCATGTGAGCACGATTATTACTTAAGAATCATATGCTATGCTTGTAATGCTACATATAACATCATGGTTAATTATGATCAACACATGTAATTTTTTAACTACAGTTAAACAATCACATGTAATATTAAACACATGACATATGATTAGTGGGGTGGTATATATAGCAACATATGATTATTGGTCCAAAGGAATATATTCTAGGAAGTTATGATTTTCTTTTGTTCTTTTGATATAGTAAAACTAATAAATTATGAATTGGAATTGGAACCGGAACCCCGGCCATAAAGATGTTCATCTTTTCTTGAATTTCAGCTTCAGATATATTAATTAGTTCAATTATTAAGAAAAAAGCTACTAGAACTTTTAGGGGAAGATGTGTTTAACCTATGGCCCAATTATGAAACTCAAAGCCCAAACCCAGTATACCACGATCTATATACTCTAGTCACCTAAAAAGGCACATGCACTGTGGTTCCAGATAGGTGTCCCAAACTGAAAAAGAAAAAGAAGATTATGGGAAATTGTCAATTTAGACCATATATATAAATGACTAAATGAGAATGACTTGATCAACAAAACATATATCACATGTTAGACCGTCTGATAGGATAATAGATAAAATTTTTCTGTGTACGTATAGGACAATACAACCAAATGCGATGAAGAATACTAATTCTAGCTATAGATTCTATTCAATTCCTACTTGATTTTTTAGTGTTTTTACATTGCAGATGGCAGGAATTGGGCAATTTGGGCTAGGGGAAGGAGTGGATGGTTCTGGTGTTACAACTAAGTTCCTCACCTGCAATTGTTCCATAAATCTGATAATAGACAACAAGTCCAAGCTCTATGGCCTTCACATTCATCCTCCAATTATGGAAATGTCCTTCGGCCGCCTATCATTTGCATTATCACAGGTAAGGATTAATCTCAATTGGGTACTATAAGTCACTTTTTAGTTTGTGCCTCAATGCTCTTAAGAATTTATATATATATATATATATGGGACAAACTGCAATTTATCATCACCATCATCATTATAGTTTTGCTGGGCAGCCATATATTTTTGTAGTAATTGTTCAAAATGAGCTGAATAAGGTACCATATTTTGGCATCATATTGTGGACCACTTCTTATCCCACCACTATTAGAGAGATAATACACAATGTAGTATCCCTAGCATTCCTCTTCTTTTTTCTCCCATGACCTTTCTATTAAAAAATGTTAGTTAAATTCGAGGAATTTTATTGTTTTGTTAAGTTCATGATATGCATAATCTTTGCAGTGTCCAAACAAATGCTAAATATAAGTAAGTTTTATTGGTACATATATAAATGCAAACTCTAGAATTAACTAGGGCCGGTTGGGTCGGAATGGCTGAACAACTGCAACTGTAACCGAATCGCAAAAAGGTTGTACGTTTGACGCTTGTCTGAAGAGTTGGTGTCGGTTGGCCAATCGAACTGAAAACTCCGGTAGGCGGTGGCGGTATGGATTGGCTGAACCGTCGGTATACTGACACCCTTCTTCTTTCTGGTTTCAGTGGAAGAAACCATTGTTGCGATCTTGGTTTTTGGTCTCTGGTTGTAGAAACTAGAGGGCATGCAGAGGTGGTAGCAATCTTGGGTTGCTAGTGGTGGCGGTAAACTGAACCGAATCGGACAATATGATAGAAAACAAAACAAAACCAGACCTTTCTGGTTTCGGTCTGGTTCGATTGTCCAATCCGATTTTGGGAGAAATCACAGAGTCACAGGGAGAGAGAAGAGAAAGAGAAAGGGAGAAGGAGCAACCGCTGCTTTGGAGCTTTGATCCGCCATCTATGGTGGTCGAATGGATGATCGAAGTCCAGCTTGACAAAAGGAAGAGGTTGGTGGTGGAGAGCAGTTGTGACGACGCATGAGTTGACGATCAGACTTCGGCTGGTTGTCGGGTTTCTGTGGGCTTTCTAGAAAAGAGAAGGTCATGGGGAGGGAGAGGAGGAAGAGAGGGAGAGTTTTGTGGTGGTCTCGCCGGCGTCACGCCGGACTAAGGAGATAGGGTGTCACCGGAGGGAGAAGAGAGAACAGAGAGAAGAGATCTGGGAGAGAGAAAGAGAAAATGAGAAATGAGAGGGAAGAGAGAGTCATGGGGGGAAAAGGAAGGAAAGAAACCAACCGACAACTACCGAAATCGACCTTGTCGGTAGTGATGGCTGTTCCGAAGCTAGCCATAGTGCAGATGGTCGGTTAGTGGATGGTTTGTGAGTTTCTATTCGGTTACCGAACCAAACCCAGCCCTAGAATTAATTGTTGATATTTATGGTGCTGATCTTATAGTTATGTCTAAACAATTAATGTTATTTGGATGTTTAATGGTTGAGCGTTTTGGATTTAAGGTTATAGTATTTAAAATTTATATATTTTCTTTTATTGAAAACAAGGCAGAGCTAATGTGGGTCTAAGGTGGCTCTAGCTCCCCAATCCACATGTAGCTCTATACATATATTAGAAAAAAAATTTAGGACAAATTATATAATGGATCTCCAACTTAATATTTTTGAATTCTTGACCACTTCAAAAATAAATTTCTGGCTCCATATATGGTTGAAAGTATTTGGAATTTACATTGGAATAATAATTATATAGCAATCCAAAGTGACGTAGTCTTAGTTATAGGGTGGCTGGTGGGGTCAACTTTTCTTTTCTTTTCTTTAGGTTGGGTCAAGTTATAGGCAAACCCGACCAACTTATAGCTCTTTGCCTATAAATAGTTATTTTTTGTGATATTGACCCAAAAGGATTATTTGTAATAATAACATATATATATATTTTTTTGTCAATTGTAATAATAACATTTATGTTCATGTTTTATGGTGCATCAATTTATTCATGTTTCAGGGACCAAAGCTATATGCAGAGAGAGGGTCAACAAAATTCAAGTTATCTGTGGGAACAAGGAATAAGCCTATGTATGGTGCAGGAAGAAGCATGGAGGACATGTTAGAGTCAGGGAGGGGTTTGCCATTGATGGTTCGCCTGAGCTTGAGATCAAGTTTTCAAGTTGTTTGGAACCTCATTAAGCCTAAATTTCATCACCAAGCTGAATGTTTGTTAGTCCTTGATAGGGCATATGACAAAAAGCATCGAACTCAGGCATACAATAGTAGCTGTATAATGTCTTAATAATAATTAGTCTATTTATGCACACTTAATTACAAGAAACCTAAGACTTTATAAGAGAAATTTTTTTTTTTTTTTTCATCCCGGTCCCTAAGATATACCTGTTTTAAATCAAATTAAGCCGGGTATCTTTTACACAAGTCAGCACGTTTGAAACTCAATCTGTATGTCTTCCAAAATGTAAGAAATCTATATTGATATTTTATCATATATATCGTAAAATTTTTAGTACAACCAAAATTTATTTGACCATTTGATTATCATTTCAGTATTTATCAAGATTATTGTGTTCATTTATTAATTATGTCGTCATAGTTAGATGTCAGGGCGGAATCGGTTCTGTTGTAACACCCTGGATCTTTCCAATCCTATCATGTGTTGAGACGTGTTTTCAAATTTCTTTGTACTTAGAAACTTATGGTGCGTTTGGATGAAGTAATTTGAAACTACTAAGAAATTCACAAATGACGGAATTAAAAATGACGTGATTAAAAATTTTAGAATTTGTAAATTCTCTTGTTTGGATAAATGTAATCATAATGAAATTTAAATAAGAAATTTATAGTAGTTTTATAAAAGAGTGATGTTGATGGTGGCAACAATAAAAATGATGTTTGTGGTAAGTTGATGATGGTAGTAGGGGTGATGGCCCACGGGCGAGGGGAGAAATGGTGGTGGCAAAAATTGGGGTATTGGAGGTGGTGGCAACGGCGACATTGGCGGTGATGGTGATGGTGGTGGCGACGGCGACGGCAACGGCGATGGTGGTGGTGATGGCACTGGTGATGGAGGCGGCGGCGGCAGTGTCAATGTCGGTGATGGCGGTGTCAGTGGTGGTGACGGTGGCGGCGATGGTAGTTGTAATAGTGGCGGCTGTGGTGGTGTTGGTGGTGGTGGCAGCGGGTAGTGGTAGTGATGGTGGCAGTGTCGGTGGTGGCTGGTGGTGGTAACAGTGGCGGCGGTGGTGGTCGTAGTGGTGGTGGCAAAGGTGGCGGCGGTGGTGGTCGTAGTGGTGGCAAAGGTGGTGGTGGCGGTGGAGGTGGTGTCGGTGGTTGCGGTGGTGATGGTGGCGGCAAAGGTGGCGGTGGCGGTGGCAGTGGTGGTGACGATGGTGGTGGTGGTGGTAGCGGCGACATGGTGGTAGTGGTGGTGGTATTGTAATTAATTGGCAAGGTAATGGGTGGACACGACTTTTTTATTTTATTTTATAAAAATTAGAATTTTGCAAATGACACCAATTTAGGTAGAATTTGAACTTGGAATTTACAGCCTTCAAATCCCAAGTTTTTTTCCACATAGAATTTACGAAATTCTATATTTATGGACCCAAACAAGGAAATTAGAGCATGCAATTTCTTAAATGCTGAGTTTTGTTTAAATTTCAAGTTTTTTTTCTCCATCCAAACACACCATTAAGGTTTCTTAAAGGAAATGAAATTTCTTTTATCTTTTGAGTAACTAATTTGTACCATGAGAGGTTTAGAGTTGAGTTTTAGTACCCTTGAATGTAATTTTGGTGATTATCAAGTTTGAATTAATTTATGAGAATTAATTTATGAAAATAGGAAAAAAGAAAAGAAAAATAAAAGTTGCTGACCGGAATGACATGCGCCGCTTGGCAGGATGCGATTGGTCCTCTCGCGCAAACACGACGCTGATTGGACACTGAGCGGGCGAGCTCACGAGCTCGAGTTGCAGTGCGTCACACCGGATTTGCTCCTCTGTTTTAATCTGGACCGCACAACCTCATTAAAGAGGAACGATCGTGGCCGTTGAATTCTTTAAAGGCCGGTCACTATTCACACCGAGTCAAGCTGACCCAGATGTTCTCATCCAGTTTTAGAGGTCTACAACCGGGTAAGTATTTTAATATTTATGCTTTATTTATTTATTTTTAGACTTTAATTTTAGGATGCATGCTTAGATTAATTAAGTAGGATTTATTTATTAATTAAGCATGTCTAGCCTTATTTTTTGAGACTTAATTGTTTAATTAAAGGTAATTAGCATTCTAGGATTAATAAGTTTCTATTGCAGAGATTAAGTTGGATTAATTAGATTAATTTGAGGATTTGCTTTGAGTTAAAGCAACTAGTCAAGTGGTTTGACTTTAAAATAAAACTTGAAACTTGTAAACCCTTAAGTGATTTCTAAAGAGTAGAATTTAGTCCACCTATGACTAGAAACTAGCGACGTGTGACTAAAGGTGTTAGTTTCTAGGATTTGTTATATTGGCTAGGTTCCTTGTCAAAACAATTGTATTAATTTGTATTTAATCACTCACAAGCTCTAGGCTAGATTTAGGACAAGTTCTGCTGCTTTGAAGAAGTCAAGAATGATCAAAGACACAAGGTATACTGCACTTCATTCATTTCATGAATTTAACAAATTTGTGTCTATTTGACTAGTCGTTCACTAATCATAAAGAACACTGTTTTTCACGTACAGTGACTGTCATTTAAGTCACAGTAGCTACAGTGGGTCATTTCGGGTTTTTGCTTTTTAAGCCCAATTTTTTGAAAGCCCATATTCTGTTTAGTATTAGACATGCATGTGCACAGCACATGACTTGGTTCCCCCAATGTTTTCAAATCAGATCTGATTCATCTTTCCCATTCACGCACACACCTTCACACATCAGCACTATTCATCATCTTCCTCACATTTCTGATTTTTAAAGCAAAATTCCTTTTGACAGCTGCTTATTCCTATCCTTAGTAAATACTAGAATACCCCTCTAGGACAAAGGGAATATGCCCTTAATCCGTCTCTTGTGGACAGCCATTGATTGGCTTCCACGTGGCATGGGCGAACATGCTTCTTGCGTGAGTGTGTACGGGTATATGGGCTGTTTTGGTTCAGATCTTTGGTGGTGTTGATGAGCAATTTTTAGAGCGTGAATTCTTGGGTTTTCACTGCTGGGTATTTTCATGTGAAGTGCTCATCTTCATAATTTTCAGAAAATGGTTTTTAATTCTTGATAAATCAAAAAGGGATTTTCTGAACTTGTTCTTTGTTTTCATCTAAAATTCTAAATGGGTTTGAGTGCTTAAATCTGTTTATACTCTATTCAAACACATTCATTTTAGATTTTAGTTGAAGGATTCAACATCAACTTTTTCCACGCCTATAGCTTGAGAAAGTTGATCTTTGTTATTTGAATCCTACATTTGCATATCATGTTCATGCATTGATGAAACCACTGAGCTTGGTGCGGATTGGTGCCATGAGTTGATGAGCTTGGAGTGGAGCTGCCTTCTTCATGAATGACCATCTGCCTTGCGTATGGAAGTTGCACAAAATGGGTAAGCTAGCTGCCACTTAGTCTAGGACTTAGTGATTGAGCTTGTGTGCTGAGTGCCCTCTTTTGTATTGAACTTCTGATTTAGTGGATTGCCTGGTCAGCTGGATAGACCCCCAGTTTTTACCCTTTGTGGTTTTTCTGGGTGAACATCTTGTGTGCATCTGTCTTCCCTGTTTTGTGTTGTTATGATTACTGACTCACTCATCTTTTAAACACAAATCTGTACTGGAGCTATTTGCTTAATATTGATATATGCCTTATATAACTATTTAGCTAATCACACACCACTGTAGTTGTGGATAACACTGGGATGCCTATTGTGATGGGTCCTCTGAGTGTATAGGATGTCACTTGATCCTTGGTGTGTTTGATTTGTGTTGTTTACTGAAGTGATTTTTGGTTTTTAGAAGTCAATGTGGAGTTTCACATTTTTGTTACTGGACTGTTTGAATTGTGTTTGGTTGACTAGTTCGTGAGTGATCACATAAACCAAATATTGGGGTCCGATCACTGAAAGTGAAATTAATCAAGATAATTGAGTGAATAGATCACCTAAATTAAACTTTCAAAAGGAAAGGTCATACCATCTTCTCTTATTGTTAATCGTCCCAAAGTTAGAATTTGTTTCCTTTTGTAGATTTTGTTTCTATCGGATTACCCAGTTACTCAGTTGCCGAGTTGTTAAGATGTTAAGGTTGCTGTATTGTCTAGTTACGGATGATTTGCCTAGATAGGACTATGCACGAATGTAGAAGGCTTGAGGAAGAGAATATTTAAATAGCACTAGATTCCAAGTAGGGGGATTTATCCTACTTTCCTGACTATGTACTTTGTGTGTGCATGTGTTGTTTTTAAACTATCATAACATGCTATTATGCTTAATGTGTTTGGTCTGAGAGTAAGGATAGTCTCGTCGGTGACATTGGGTTCAAATCCCTAAACCTTCTAGAAGATCGTATTGATTACTTACGTTATGGGTTGCTTAGCCAAGTTATCACGTGTGACGTGTGCTTGTGCGAAGCTAGGACTCATAACTGATTCGGTGGCAGTTGATACAGTTTCTCAATTGCGAGTTCTTATCTCTGTTTACCAGGGCACTCTCGCTATGGTAGCGGTCTTTTCCAGCTGACATCATATTTGTACCTAATGTGTATCGACCATCTGATTTACTGTTATTTATGGGTTTTTATGCATGTTTACCATATACTGCTGCAACTGAGGTGTTAAATCGATTTTGTGAAAATATTTTGGGATTTTGTAAATCAATCTTTCATAGGGAAATGTTTTTAAAGGTTTTCAAACCTAGCAGGGTCCCTTAAGGAAAGCTATGATCTTATGTGATGCTTACCCACTATTTTCTTTGTTTTGTTTTGTTTCCTTTCTATTGCTTATGCAGATTTGTCTCTTGGAGAAGATCTTGACTGAGGGGTGCGCAGCTTGGATTATTTTGTCAGGTGTCTCAAGGTCTCTGTTGTCATGTCTATTGCTTTATAGCGATTCTTGCTTTTCTATGGGTTTTTCCCATTGGGAACCTATTTTGAACTATAATACTTTGTTTTAATCATTTTGTAAACTTATGTGTGTTTTACTTATACTTTGGTAATTTTCTTTCATGGGGCGTTGATTTAACTATTTCACCTTAGCGGGTTGGTTATTTTGTATATTTACGTATTTATTTTGATTTTATTATTTTCTTAAAAAATCCTGTTGTATAACGAGTACTCTGAAGTCTGAACCAACCCGGTTTTAAATTAAAAAGGCTCAACTTCCTGAGTGTCTTAGGGGATTAACGCCGGACCATTGGTATTAATCTTTTGGGATACTCAGGGAAAGTGCCTCTGTCGCATACCCGGGGTTCAGGGTGTGACATCAGTAACCAAACCGAATGGGCACAATCGACCACCGAATTGATGCCAGCTGGAATGCTACAATTGATACCGATCCTGATCCGACGAGTGGCGGTTTCCAACGATTTGTGTACCGACTAGGCCAGTCGGTATCAGTTCTAAGAGGACTTACTGACTTATAACAGAGGGAGGAAGCTCAAACTGAGGTTGAGCTCGGTAGCCGGCGGAGAGACGATGTTTGGGCACCGGGCGAGCTGCGTTGGTTGGAGCGAGCTCGAGCGGCGCGCGGCGGAGGTGTGAGCTCAGGGTGGCGCTATGCAGAAGAAGAATAAGCAAGGGAGCGACCAATCGGTGATGTGGAAGAGAGGGACAAAGAGAAAGAAGGAAAGAGAAAGGCAGAGGGCAGTGTCGCAGGGAGAGTGAGAGAGAGAGGCAACGACGATGGGTGGAGGTGGTGCCGTGGTGGTGCTGGTTTCTGGGTTGGTGGTCGATGGTGGTGGAGGAAGTGGAGGTTTCTGGAGGTGGTGGTGCTGGTTTTGGTATCGGTATTAGGGAGACTAGCATCGTTTCTGACACCGAGTATAGCGGTCCAGTTCGATTATCCTGCCGATACCAAAAAATCACAAAACACTACCGAACCGATCGATTCGGTGTCGGTTGGCATCTCGGTTTTGTCAGTCAAAAAACCCCTCCTTAGTTAAATGACTAAATTATGTTTTCCAATTTGGTTAATGTTTAATAAGAATAATTATTAAATAAAAATTATTTAACAAATGTACGATTCATATCGTTGAAATATTGCCTTCAATGTTTGGACCCCCATACAATTCTTTTTGTTTCTTATCAAAAGAGATCTATTTTTTGACTCTCTTTTTTCGTATAATAGTAATATATTAAGTTGTTTTTTAAATGTAATTTGTCTGATTGTGAATCAAGAGCCTAATTCTGTAGAATAATGTTTGAAATGTGTGATTTTGATTTTCATATTAGTAACAAAACATGACAAACAAATAGGTAAGAGAAACATTATTTTGTTTTTAGTTATGTTTCATAGTTTGTTGAACCCAAATCTGTATTTGATTTTTGTTTCAAAATTATGAACGAATTGAGAAAAGTAGAAAACAGAAAGCTAGCTTCAAAATTATGGACATCAATAAAGCACCAAAGCTATGCATAAGGGGGAATTCGTGCCAGAGATGATTGCAAATTTGCATTGCGACTATGTGCAGCAAATAATTAATGTGGCATGCATGATAAAGCCTAAGCTGCATGTGCACGCATTGGTGTACTCCAACAGCCACTAAAGTCATTCCGAGTAGCATGAAATGAAAGTACCTCACTCAAAACTCGCCATCTAAAAACAAAGAAAAGTTGCAATTACTACATGTCTTATCATCTTTCACTGATGAAGTACTTATGTCCATAGATATTTGTGTTTTAACTGTTTCTTGAGTTCTTTCGACTACTTTTTTATCACCTTGCATCATCCGTTCATGAAGAAATTTATAGACATTCACAATTGACTATCGTGCATCATGATCGAACCACTATTATTTGTTAAGCAATTAATATTTCTTGATTTAGTAATTGTTTTAATATAAAAATTTATATAAATATTGTGCGCATGGAGATACAGACTGATGGAGACAATATAGGTGTAATTTTAGCGTACATGAAATAGGTAGAAATAAGTGGGGGATGAGACCTCATGCAACCATATATATATACTAGACCAGACTAGACTAGTATTAATTTTATGAGAAAATTATGTGTTTGGTCCACTTATTATTCTATAAATCTTGTTTTGAAAAATAAATTTTTTCAAGTTTTATATTGGTTCACGAATTGTGTGATGTGTTCCATTTTGATCCAAAATAGACAATTTTGTCCTTCAAAGTCAACTCATTGATACAGAACTGAGAGGCAAAATTGTCCGATTTTGCCCGATTTGGACGAAAATGAAACACTTCAGGCAATTCATGGACTAATATAAAACTTAAAAAAATTTGTGGATCAAAACGGGATTTATAAAATAATAAGTGAACCAAATGCATAATTTACTCTAATTGTATTATAATTTACTCTAATTGTCTTATACTTAAATTTTACAATATTGACGCATGAATCTAAAATGTTAACGATACTTCACATATCTTTTTTTATTTGGGAGGAGGAGGGATCGATCTTAAGTACATTGTGAGTATTTTCATAGCCCTTCTAACTGGGCGACCTAACAACTACACACTTTAGACATATTAAAAAACTCTAATAAAAACTTCGCCTGGTATAATACAATTCAATTCATTACAATTTAACTCTATTTAATATAGTTCAGCTCGGTCCAGTCTGGTAAAATCTAGTGTAACAAATCAGTTTTGTTGAATAATGTACAAGTTAACATTATTCATATATATATATATATATACAGGCTCCTTCTATTGAAGTATATCTTAACTTATTTATGTTGAGGTATACCCTTGTTGGGGCCCACACGAGTCGTTTTGTGTCGATCCGAACAGTTCGCAAAGATCATCTTCATTAATAGATTATCATTGCAAAAAATTAGTTAAATCGAAAATCATTTGCCTATCTAATTTTAATAAAACAAATGGATGATTTCATCGAAATATTTAGTTCGTCCATTTAAATTGAAGTATACTTCAATAGAAACAGTCAGTATATATATATATATATAGTGCATTTTACAATAAGTTATAAAAGATAATATATGGACGTGCAATGCCATCTCTACAAGGCCATAACCTTAAAGTAGGAATCTTGGTTAGGAGTTAGGACGACAAAATGATATGTTGTATTGGTTATAAATTATAATTAATTAAGCAAGCATGATTGTCCTAAAGTACTCACAAAATAAAAATGATCATATACTAATTGGATCCTAATTAATATAATACGTCTTCGTGGGGTTTTATTAATTTTATAATGTTTTTGGTGCACGAATGTCGACATTTTCACCCACAATTAATGGTCAGAAAGTGGTGGATTATATATATAAAAAAAAAAAAAGTAAAATGGTATATGCCATGCCTCTGTTGTTGAAAAGGATATATGCCACAAAATGCACTATACATTTTGTGGGTTGTCGTAATTAGGTATTTTTGGAGTCACCAATATGTGTGCACAGTGCACTGCAGTAGCTACTAGCTACTTATACATATATATATCCTAATTAACTATTGCACCTTAATTAATTTAAGTCTATATCAATGTGTCCGACTCAAAAATATTGAAAATTGACTTCTAAGAACCTTAGTAGAGCAATGTGATCATGATACACTTAATTTTGAACGATCGATGCATGACAGAACACATAACTGATGGAAGGATTAATTGTGTCACATTTAGTTGGGAAAAACTACATGTACTAAAAATGGAAGGATTTCAACAAAAAAAACGAGAAAAGGGGAACAAGCTCATCACTTCGAGCCCAAATTTCGAATTGAGCTGATTTGCATACTAATTTATGCATTAATTTAAGGGCCTGTGGTCAACATGTACCATACATTCTTAAAAAAAAAAAAATTGGTTTCAGCTTCCTCTCTGTCACCCTCTCTGCCAGCTGTGGAAACTTGTTGAACCTTGGCAGAAGCACAAAAGTACAAAACTATACACTCTGAGTTTTGTCTTACAGGGTTCTGGGCATAAAGACTTGCTCAACTACTCCGAGCAAGGTAGCTAAAAAGCATTCCCTGTCCAACCCAACTTGAACTGAGATTGCTCAACTCAAATTGAGCATCAAAATTTAATTAGTATTATAACTAAAATAAGCAGAAAATTCAGAACATATAAACAAACCATGCCATCAAAATAAACAAATTAGCCAATAGAAACCAAAAACAAATTGGTTGGTTTCAGCTTAATGTCCTAGCCTCTTAAATATTCCTGGCTACTACTTTTATAATTAATTAGTAAGTACATATATTAATGTGGCTGATCGACAATGGCAAAGATGAGAGTACAACAATCGCTTATTAGACATGAAAACGATAAGCAGTGCTAGTTATATGACACTCATTTTGAAATAAAAGTACCTTTCTGATTGAATTAGTGGAGTCTAATCGTGCTTAAGTCTCTTAACTTATTGGAAAGAAACTATAGTATTCTCAAAATTTTAATTACCTGAAAGATTAATTAAAATGAAAAGAAATAATTATCGGAGAAAATTATTATAGTATTAACCCTTTTTGGAAGCACATCATTGATCATAAAGAGGATATACATATATATACAAAATATTTATGTGCAGGACGTCTGCGTAAAACTCAAGAGTTAAAACCTAATGATAAACCAAGTGATGATAATGAGATATATTTAGATAATGATAAGATTCCTAAGAGATAGTGATAAGTATTGTGAGTGATAATTCTTGTGGCCAGATTTGGTGTATTCAGTCCATATCTTGAGCCAATTCATAGACAAGCCTAGAGTGCCACATCTGAAAGCTGCTCAACAAGTGTTGCGATACATAAAAAATACTCCAAGTCAAGGGATATTTTCTCAGCTAATAGCCTAATCCAATTAAATGCATTATGTGATGCAGATTGGGCACGATGTAGAGAAACCAGAAGATCCATCACATGATATTGGATTTTTCTTGGAAAATCATTTGTTTCCTGGAAGTCCAAGAAGTAAACAACTGTACGAAGATCTAGTGTGGAGGCTGAATACTGCTCTATGGCTGCAACCTGTTGTGAGGTCACGTGGTTGAAGTATCTTTTACGTGATTTGAGGATTAAACATCCACATGCAGTACTCAAACTATATTGTGATAATCAGGCAGCTATTCATATTGCATCGAATCCGGCATTTCATGAAAGGACAAAACATATAAAAATTGATTGTCATCTAGTATAAGAAAAGGTTCAGGAAGGACTGGTCAAAACGGCTCACATATCAACGTCGAATCAACCAGCTGACATCTTTACTAAGCCCTTGAGTTCCCAGCAGTTCTTGACTTTGCTTGGCAAGTTAGGAATTATTAACATACATTCCAACTTGAGGGGGAGTGTTAAAGATAGCAAAGGCAACTAAGTTGATCTTTCTGTATCATTAGTAATCAGTGATTACTTCTTTCCTTATTTGAAATTTAGACTAGTCTTGTATCTAGGCTATAATGTAGGATCTGAGTCTTGTAACTAGGCTATAATGTAGGATCAGTTTTTCCTCTTGCTTTTGTACTTGTATAAAGCTCCTTGCACAGATCAATACAGATTATCAATTACCCAAATATTCTTCACAAATTAATTAATTCATATCATACTTAAGTAATATCAGATAATTCACATAAGTCACGTGTTAGCCCACACATCATTTTTCAACAAAGATTCAATATAATCAAATTTGCAGTCAAAGGTTCCACATATCCCTCTACCTCAAACTCGAGCTTACTGCGCCGCTATAAATAGTCTCGTGTCTCCTGGTCGTTCTTCGAACATAATCCTGTACAAGAAAACCACAATTAACTATGGAATAAAAGTCGTTTACTCTCTAATCTTAGTGTGTATAGTGAAAACACTAAATTCGAGGTCTCGGATCGCAAAACGAAGGTCACCAACGGACTCAGAATCAAAAAAGCAGCGGAGATGGACTTTCCCCTGTGACCGGAGCCACCGTATGTTGCCACACGCACCACCACGTACGCGCCGGTGGTGCGAGTGGGGGGTGTCGGCGAGACTGTTCATCATCTTTCTCCTTCAGCTTGCAACTTCCAGATTTTTCTTATTTTTTCTCAACTTTGCCCTAAAGTTTGACCTATCAAATCACCAACAAATAGAAAACTTATACTCATTTTAAAGCTTTGCAACACTTCTTTACAACATTAAAAAGTTCATTCAAAACAGAGCTCTACAACTCAAGATATATGGCGTCAAAGTAGGCTACCCGAAAACTGCAAATTTTTCTAGAAAATTTCACATTTTCCCATTTTCAACCAACTTCAAATTCCTTCAATTCTAACACCCCAAATCAATTTCTTAGGCTTCTAAAAACATTTTTAAAGCCTCCAAATCAAACACCCAACCTCCAATCAAGATAGAAATTTAAAACCCATTCAAGAACATAAACCCCAAATTAATATGCTAAGGACACCCCAATCTAAATCCTCTTCTTGTTTCCCTCCAATCCTACAGTGTTTGTGATCCTATTTTCCTCTCTAACCACTAAGTGAAACTCATCAAAACCAGAAATCCAAAACCAAATATAAATTCCATAAAAACAGAGGATTCATGAAAAGAATTCAAACTCACCTTTTTCCTCCTTTCTTTCTCTTTCTCTTTCTCTTTCACTCTCTGTTCATCCTTCCTTAATTTCTCTCTATGTTCTTTCTCCTGTCTTGTCTTTTCCTCTTTGATACTTGACTCAATGGGACCATGACTCTTGGTGGTGAATGAAGGGGGAATAGAAACCCCAGTCTCTTTTGGCCGGAGAACCAACAGCCTTCAAGCTCATGGCTTCGGTTGTTTCAGTAATGTCTATAAAACTAGGATCGGTTTGAGCAACAACAACCTCAACACTGCTCCCCAAATGTCAAATTTCCTTGAGGCTCATATTTTTTTGAATCATCTTCCCTTCATCCTTATTGAGGACAGGGCAAGCTCTTCTATCGGGAATCCCCTCGAAATTCCATTTTCGAGGGACCGAAAAGTCCTTAGGATCATCATCCATAAATTCCCAATCGCCACCCATATGAACAAAATATTCCTTCCAGTCATATTTTGAAGATGTGTTATCTATAATAAGCGACCGACCTTTTCTAGGAGTCAGATACCAAAAGCATCCAGCGACTTTCTCCGTTGGGCTAAGGTTGTAAAAATACATGATCTCCTTAACAGTAAGATCTGTTTCTTTCATATTCTCCCTATATCTACCCCTAAATATGTTCCATCGGGTTAAAATATGAAGGAGAGTTCTCCAACTATTGGGAATAAGTTGGGCTGGAGGAAGGTCAAAGTACCACAAGAATTCTTTAATAGTGCGATGAAGGGGAAGGCGAAGTCCAAAATCAAAAGGTTGTTTAAAAAAGCATATGGCATTTTTATAAAAATAAAGGCACCTGGCTTTTGGACCGGAGGTCGAAAAGGTGATCTTGTGAGGGCGGTGAAGACGTTCGAGGTTTTTGCAGACCTCTTCATCTATTCCCAGAAGTGGATATTTTTTAAGTTGAATCGTGTCCGCCACAACTAAAACCTCAATATCGGATTGACTTGGGGCAGTGATTGGGATGGCATAAGGAACTGTGGATGAATCCATAGTTAGGGTTTTTAAGAGAAGGAAGACTGAAGTTTGGTATTTTATCTTCTGAGAAATTTAAGGTTGCAATTGTTGGAACTTCTCCCTTAAGTCTTCGAGCGTTAAGGAAGAAGGGGAGTAACTGATGGGCCACATTTTATTTAATTCATATAATGGGTTATTTAAAAGCCCGGATAATTATCCACAAAGCCTAAAAAATTCACGATATAAAGGCCCAGAGCCCAATTGACATTCAGAGTAGCCATAAAATGGCTCGCAAATTCAAATTTAAATTTAAATTGCCTCGGCAGTTAAACCATGAGAGGTTGTCCCCAATTTTTTAGGGATAAACTACTCCAAGTTCATGGTATAAAGCTCGGCAGAATTCATAACATCAGGGTAAGAATTTAAAAACCTGAGCAATAGTCAATTTCCATAAAGATGAAATCTAACTTAAGCATCGGAGTCCCTATGAGGAATAATCTCACAGGGGATGCTTAGAACTCCATTGTTCATGGTTGCAGGAAGTACAAGGAAGCAAGAAGCGGTTAATACGTAAATCTCTGACGTGTCAACCTAGTGTGAATTCGAGCCTCATCAATTTGTAAAAATAAAAAATAAACGGTATTAGTTTACTCATCCCACCCCGTTATTCCTAAAACATACCATAATTTATAAAGTGAACCACCCACCCACCAAACACTCTTTTTACATTTGTTAGTCCGTCTGCAACCATGGCTAGAGAACCATTGACCTCTTCTTATACACACAAGAAGCAGGATGACGCAGTGGCATCATTTAGTGAAGATAGGGAACTCTTCACTTATAGTTATTGGCCTCATCGGTGGAAGTCAGCGATGTTGGAAACATTGGAGGTTAGTGTCACAAGAAAATTTTAGAAACATTGGAGGTTAGTGTCAGAAGAAAATTTTGGGTAGGATAGTTGTACCATGTGATCATATTGATGTAATGGGTCCAACTATTCATGAGAAAAAATGTATTAAAAGTTTTTCATTCCTAGTACACATCATCCATGAAATGTAAATAAAATTACGGGAAAATTTTAGGAAAATGACTCCAATTTAGGTGTTGGAGTTAGATCAGGACTCCCGTTTTAAAAGTACATTTGTTATGTCTAAACCTTCACTTAAGCCTCAAATGAGGCTATTTCGTCAATTTAATCTAAACGTCTGTTAGTTTTAGGGGTCAAATAGTCACTTCACTCACCATCAAAAAATATTTATAAAAAATATAAAATTAATTGTTAAAAAAAAAAAAGAAATACAGACCCTCCCTCCCCCACCCGACCTCCCTCATTGCCACCATCCATCGTGCCCTCCGAAAGCTCACCAAAGCCCCCTTCGTCAAAGCCTCGACCTATGCTCAAAGCCTCTGACCAATCTCATACGTCTGATGGTAAGCTTGTCGTCGTACGCGGCACCGTCGAAGCCAAGTTCGTCCTCGACGGGAACTGGAAGAGCCTCAAGCCCCAGATCAAAGGTGGCGTCATTCAGTCTGAGATTGGTTGTTGGGTTTGGCGCCGTACGGTCTGAGATTGGTCATTGGGTTTGGCGCCGGTCATGAAGCCTCAAACCCAGACTAAACTCGTTGGGTCTGGCGCCATACGCGCCCAGTAGAGAGAGAGAGAGAGAGATGTGGGGTCGCCGCCGGCACAAGCAATGAGATGGGGGTGGGGATGGGGATGGGGATGGGGATGGGGATGGGGATGGGGGTGGGGGTGGGGATGGAGGGTCTGCTCCTCCCCCTTTTTTTTTTTTTACTTCTTTTAGTTTTTTAATTTTTTTTTCAATTAGTTTGTTTTTCTTTTATTAGTTTTTTAATAATTTTTTTTCTTTTATTAGTTTATTTTTGTTTTTTATTTCTTCTTTTAGGTTTTTTTATTTGTTCTTTTTTCAGTTTTATTTATTTTTTATTTTTATAACTATTTTAATAGTGAAAAATATCAATTTTGCCCTTAAAAATTGATCACGTGCATACCACATGATCAATTTTTAACGGAAAGGGTAATGGATTTGACGAAATAACCTTATTTGAGGCTTAGGTAAAGTAGTAGGCCTTACGAATGCACTTTTGAAGCGGGAGTTTTGATCTGTCTCTGGCACCTAAATTGGAGTCTTTTTGCTCAAATTTTTCCTAAAGTTACATCATATATATATATATATATATATATATATTGGAAAGGTTAAATAAAATTTAAAATCTATTATGTTATTATAAAAAATTAACACATAGTTTGGGACTCACCCACCATGTTAAAATATTGATTTGTTAAGAGTCTTCATAAAATACTAAAATAGGCTCTTTTGATGTGGCTCTTAGTTTGTTTAACCCTGGAGACAAAATTCTTACTTTTTAAACCATTTTAGAAAGTGAAATATCCAAAATACCCCGATATAAATACTTCAGAAACACCTGAAGGCCAAACAGATTTACCCTATACTCTGTCTCCCAACCAACCCACCCAGAATAGTAGCCACATCGGCCAACCAAACATCAGCAACCACTCCACATTTAGAGGATGAACAAAATGAGCCAAGCTTGGAACTAGGCCAAGCTTTAAAATTTCCGGAAACAGGTCTTAGCCTCGTCAGCTTTTCTAACCTTAAAGAGTCCAGTCATGAAAGCAGTACAGATTACCAAATCAAAACAAGGCCACAAACCACCATTTAGCTTTAAATTTGATGGATAAGAGCTTCCTTGGAAGAGCCTGCATTAAACAATGAATCAATGTAGGAAAGGCGCAATTTGATTCCCCTGTTTGTTTTCTAATAGATTTGATTTTGAATAGCTCCAATAGTCCAATTGATACAAAGAACACCAGCTTCTTTCTCCTCCATGCACAAGAATATGGATCAAAATACACCAGCTTCCTTTTTAATATTTAGTTCCGCTTCAAGCCAAGGTTGGGTTTATGAGATGCTTCATTGGGTTTGCATATTTGAGTTTACGCATCTTGTTCATTTTGCTAAAGTTGTAGTCAATATACTAGTCGAAGTAATCGATATTTTGGAAAATATTTTTTGCATAATTTGTTGAAGTCAACTTTTTCGTTGATTCAGATGATCGACCTATTCGTTGATCGGAGTATTTTAGTCTTAAAAGTGATCAAAGAACTAGAAAAGTAAAACTTTTTCAACTAAGGTTAAAAAAGAAAGAGTCTTGTCAAAATAAGCTATTTACAGTGAAGGTTTTCGATTTGTTACGCGAGTCTCATCCAAAATTTTCTCCAATGCATGCTGACCTCATCCAAAACATGGCGATGGAGAAGGTTTTCTTCTGTTTTCTTTCCTTTTTAAATGGTGTATTTGCTTCAAAGCTAAAGGACAATAAATCGTACTACAAATTATGTAGTAGGGAATTAGTTGGAGAGAGATATATATTTGAGTGGGTTTCATCCTTTCAATATGTACCGGAAATGGCGCATTTGTGATTTGTGTCTTCCGTCTTCCACGCGAAAGTTGAACCTATTATTCTTAATTTAATCAAGTGTAGTGTGGTGATATCGTGGCTTCCACACGAAAGTGGACTACTTTTTTTTATTTTAATCATCACATTGCGAATCACTTTTCATTGAGATGACTTTCAAGCTAGCTTTAGGTCTAAAACTATAAAAGCCCTTTTTCAATCGTCTAAATATATATATAAAGGAATTAATCTCACTTTACTCCTAGATTATTACACCTGTATCAATTTGCTCTCTAAACTTTTAATTTGGAAAATTAAAGACCCTGACTTTTTCAATTTTGCCAATTAAGATTCTCCTGACAATTTATACATTGTTCATCTAAATCTTTGAGGGCAAAATGGTCTCTTCCATTTAGATCTTACAATTTTTTCCTCATACATCATTTTTATCTTCTTTATTTCTCGCTAAATTTTGGTTGATTATTCCCGACATTTAGGATGAAAAATGTGTAAATTGACGAAAGAACCTCAATTGGTAAAATTGAAAAAGTCAGGGTCCTTAATTTTCCAAATTAGAAGTCTGGGGAGCAAACTGATATAAGTGTAATAGTCTGGGGAGCAAAATGATATTAATCCCATATATAAAATATCTAAGAATTTCCATGCTAAAATGCACTGGTTAGTAAAAAAATATATATATTATCCACCTTATCCAATTCACTTTCTTCATCACTTTTTCCTTTATTAATTTTATTGCACAGTATATTTTTATGATCAGAATCGTACATTTTTTAGATAATTATTTGAAGATCATCGATCTCTGCAAAAAATCAACTAAATCGAAAATCATTTGGTTATGTAATCGTAATCAAATAAACAAACGGTATATCAAATTGTTACCAAAATTGTATGTTTGTTTTATCACAGTTACATAACCAAAAGATTTCCAATTTGATTGATTTTTTCCAGAGATGATCATCATAATTAGATCTAAAACATTAACGGTTTCGATCATAAATTTACATTACGAAATGAGAATAATAAATGAAAAGGTCAGTAAAAAAGGTAGATTAGAGAAGGTGGATAGCATTCCTAAAAAAAAGGGTAGAATACACTGAAAGTTAAATACATATCTCCAAGATATTTCTTAACATTACAGATTTTAATCAATTAACTTTAACCCATTGAAGGGAAGACACACAGTCATAGAGAAGACTTTAAATATCGATCTGGTAATCTAGTTTTATAGTTCAGTTGGAGAATTTCTTTGAATTGATAAAAATTGGAATAAGACCAAACATTGTGCAATCCTACTAATTAACAATAATTATCGATGACAAAAAAAAAATATATATTTACACCTCCATTTTGTCATCTCACACTTCTTGTGTGTATTTTAAAATGATAATAATTTGGGTTGGGTTGTTTAGAAAAATAATGTTTAGATGGAGACATGAGGTATTTTAAAATTTATAAATAATCCTTTTAATTAATAATAAAGTTTTTTTAATTTATAAGAAAATTATTTTAATTTATAATAAAGTTATTTTAATTTATAAAAAAATCATTTTAATTCATAATAATGTCCTTTCCCGATTTGAAGGGCATTTCCCCTCCTAGGGTGTAAAGTGGGATTTGTAGAGGCTGCATATTAGGTTTTAACTCCAGAATTTTGGACGGAACATAAAACCGTCAAAGAAGAAAAATAAAAAGATTTGATTAAAAACCCTAAATCACTACCGGTCTTAATCTAAGAAAGACTTATAAAATAAATTGGACTATAAGTCTCCCAATATTAAATTTGAAGTGTAGGATGATAAACTAGAAGTGGGAATAGCAACTGATTAAAAATATATAATTGTCGAGAGATAGATCTCACATTAAAAATGTGAGGCCGTACATAGTGACTTATAAGAGTTTGGACTACTTCTTCTATTGCTAATTAGTTTTGGGAAGAATGCCTATATTCCTTCATGGTATCAGAGCAGGCTATCCACGTGTTGTGCTAAACGGCCACACGTGCTTCCACGTCACTTAATATGAATTGTTCACATGTTAGGTTTGAGTGACGTCACACGTGTGGGGGCGTGTTGAGATAAAGATCCCACATTGAAAATGTGAGGTTTTTAGTGGCTAATAAAGGTTTGGGCTACTCCTCCTATTGCCAATTGATTTTGAGATAAATGCTTAAATTCCTTCGTAAAAAACAATTTGCTATGTAAAATATACGTATTATATATTTAGTTACACACGCCATACATAAGTTGCAGAATAGTTTTGTGACAAACCTGATGAATAACAAACTATATTGGTAAGTGATTGTCTAACTTGAGTATATTAAAGTGCTATATCCATCTTTCTAAGTTGAGAAAAATATTTTGGATATAAAACTTTACCTGTCTCTAAGATAGTTAAGTTATAAACAATATCAATGTAATTTGGAGAGGTTTTTTCTTTTTGATCTGATGTAACTTGAAGAGTTAAAAGACGTAATACCTCTTCGCTATTGAAGAATAAGCATTACTAATTGGTTAGATTTAGGTAGAGAAGATTCAAATTGTCCAAACTTTTTATCTTAATTTTTTTAAAAAAATTTATATGTCATTCATATATTAGATTCTACAAAAAAACAAAAAAAAAACATGTCAAATTAATTGATATCACATAAGTTAAAAAAAATGAAACAGTAAGTATTATAGAAAATTATGATTAAATACCAAATATTAATAGTTTTTCAGCAAAGTAGCAAGACACTAATTTTTTTTAGTTTAGGTACTAATCTAGAGTAAGACGTTTAGGATTAGGTTACAAATCGGTTTGTTATACAGTTATGATTGTTGAACAGTCACAATTCTGACTGTTTCAAATTCATAAAAATTTAAAATTTATAAGAGTTTAATGCTTTTGATTTAGGTTTGAGGGATGAAGTCCTGTAACCCAGAGACTAAACATTAAAGTTCAAGCCTTGCAAATATTGAAAAAACAACAAATCAATAAAAAATTTATGACTGTTAGACAGTCACAGCTCATATAACCATGTTTTTTAAAGTTAGTACTTAAACTGAAATTTAATATTTAAAGTGAAATGACGTAAATGTTTTGATAGTTAAAATGAAAAAACATTGCAATTTAGTACCTAAAGTTAACGGACCTTAAGCATTATCCTATTTTTTAATGGAGACAATTTTTGCACTCCACTTTTCTTCACTTGCACTCCTTTTATTTTTTAAATATTTTTCATATAATTTCATTAAGTAAAGTCTCATATTTACCCCTAGACCTTTTTTCCTGAACAACTTCATTTTCTTTAGAAAATCTGTTTATGTTCATTACTTGATTAATTAATTTTCATCTACAACATTCTCTCTCTACTTGTATTCTATTTGTTCAGAACTTCAATTAATTTCATCGTTTCATGCCAATCAGAAGTGTGTCAGGAGAAACCTTAGATAGATTGAGCAAACACCATTACATTTTTGCCTTAATATATATGTTTTATTTGGTTTTAGTTTCAAAAATCATTAATTGAGCACCTAATCGAACATATAGGAAAGGCATACATGCTTAGTCCTAGTCCTACTACTCCTAGAATTTGTAAAAATTCAACAAATTCAGAGCATTGGATGGATTCTTAGAAAGATTGTTGGTGCTTTAATTTTGGACATTTGGGTTGTTTACTATGAAGAGAATCATTTGAGGCAGGGAACATGGAAAGAAAGTTTAAGGGTAATTTGAGATTTCACTTAAGGCCTTCCACAATGCAGCCTGAATTTGATCTCCAAACCCATTTTTTGGGTATAAAATGGGTATAGTCTAACCACAATGGGCCGGAATGTGATCCCTCTAATTTTTTGAGACCCAAAAGCTATCCTCAGTTTTGGGTATAAATTATACCCAAAATCAAATTAAATGATTGGCCCACCAACAAATAAATGAGTTAAATATTAATATCCTCATATTTGGGCCTCAACACCATTGTATTGGTGATCCTCAAAATCTATATTTTTATACTTTTTGAATATCCAAAATTGATTTGGGTATTGGGTATTTGGGGATCACTATTGTAGAAGGCCTAATAAAAACAAATATAAAAAAATAAAAGGAGTGTGAATGAAAAAAATTGGAAATAGGTACTTATCTTCACAGTTTAGGTGCAAACATAAATGTCTAGGCCAGGTCCACATACCATTTATTTCATTAGTTATGTTTTTCTTTTCATGCAATTAAGTGGTCCTAGCCTCCTAGGCCTAGGCCTAGATATAAAGTATTTTGTCACCCTGCCATGTAAATATTAGGTTCAAGTATATTTATATCCATTAATTATAGGGTCCATTTTAAATTGATCTACAAACTATAAAATATTTCAAATTTCCTCATTAACTATAGGGTTCATTTCAAGTTGGTTAATGAACTATAAAACATTTCAAATTTCTCCATTAACTATAGGATTCATTTCAAATTGGTCCACGAACTAACAAAAAACATACAGAATAGTAGACAAAACTGGGTTGACAAAAAAACTGAACCAAACCGGATTATTTATATATATTTTTATTTATTATATAAAAATTATATATTTTGAATAAAAATTAACGTTGTACCCTAAACCATAAAGTCTGAAACTTTATACCTTAAAAATTAACCCTATACTCTAATAATTTTAGTATATAAACTATAAATTATAGTTTTGGACTTCTAGTAATATTTTTACAATATAGAAACTATAAGTTATATAAAATATAAACTAGTAATATTTTTAGACTTTTATATATTTTATTACTATTTTATATTTTATATAATTTATAGTCTAAAATATTACTAGTTTATATTTTATATAATTTATAGTTTCTATATTGTAAAAATATTATTAAAAGTCCAAAACTATAATTTATAGTTTATATACTAAAATTATTAGAGTATATGGTTAATTTTTAAGGTATAACGTTTCAGACTTTATGGTTTAGGGTATAAGGTTATGGTGTAGAATACCAATTATAATTTTATAAATTATTATATTTCAAGTATCAGTATGCTTATAAATATATTGCATGTACTTGAAAATCATAAGTGGTTAAGTGGTGTAGTGAGAATTTACACTTTCACTATTCTCAAGTGGTCGTGGGTTTGAACACAGCATGGGTAAAAAACACCTTATACATTTTTTATTCAAACTATATAATTTTTATATAATAAATAAAAAATATATAAATGTATATAAATAATCTGGTTCGGCCCGGTTTTTTTGTCAACCTAGTTTTATCTACTATTCTGTATGTTTTTTGTTAGTTCGTGGACCAAATTGAAATGAATGATATAGTTAATGGGGCAATTTAAAATGTTTTATACTTCGTGGACCAACTTGAAATGAACCATATAGTTAATGAGAAAATTTGAAGCATTTTATAGTTTGTGGACCAATTTGAAATGGACCATATAGTTAATATATGTAAATGTACTTGAGCCTTAATATTATCATACTAAACACTACTCTCTCTCTCTCTCTCTCTCTCTCTCTCTCTCTCTCTAAATTCTAAACACATACACAAGTCGCATTGATGTATTCTCCGCAATATTAAATGCCAGCATTAATGATAAACCAAACAAACCTTAAGTAACACTTTTATTCTCAAATATGTGGTTGGGTTTTATATATATATATAAAAAATGCTTTAAAACTAACTAGTTAGTAAGTTAATACAAAACTAATCATCCTGTTAGGCCCACTGCACAATGTAATTTCAAAATCTGAACCATTTATTTTTTAGGCTCTACTTCAAAGATCATTCATGTAAAAAATCTCCAAAATCAGAAGTCATTTAGCCATTTGATTATAATAACAACTATTTCTATGCTTTTATCGAAAATACTAATCGTTTATTTATTTGATCTCAATTAGATGACTACATAATTTTCTATTTAATTGATTTTTTGCAATGATGATCTTTGAAGTAGGGTCTAAATAATTGATGGTTCGAATTATGAAATTAGTGATGTGACGTGGTGGGCTCAAAAGCATGGTTAGCTTCGTATTAACTTGCTAATTAATTAGCTTTAGAGCTCTCCTCTATATATATATTTATTTATTTATATGAGTATTCTAAAGCTAATTGGTTGACAAATTAATACGAAGCTAACCATACTTTTGAGTTCACTACATAACTAATTTCATAATCTGAACCGTTCATTTTTTAGGCCCTACTTCAAAGATCATCATTGAAAAAAATCAACTAAATCGAAAATTATTTAGTTATCTAATTGTGATAAAATAAATAGACGATCACTGTTTTTTATAAAAACATATAAATAGTTGTTATTATAATCAAATGGCTAAATGACTTCCGATTTTAGAAATTATGACAGAGATAATCTTTGTAGTAGGGGCTAAAATGGACAGTTCATATTTGAGATTACATTGTGTGGTGGGTCTAATAAGGTAGTTAGTTTTGTATTAACTTGATGACCAATTAATTTTAGAACATTATTGTTTATATATATATATATTAATAAGCTAATTGTGCTCATGTAAATGGATGAACACAAGATTTTCAATAAAACATAAAATGATTGTAATGATAATCAAATAGCTAATGATTTATGATTTGGTTGACCTTTAATTGGAGACCTAAAATATGAACGGTTTGGATCATGAAATACATTGTGTAGTGAGTCCCAAAATGATAGTTAGCACCTTATTATATTACTAACTGATTAACTTTAGAGCATTTATATATATATATAGAGGAATGCTTTAAAACTAACTGGTTAATAAGTTAATACAAAACTAACCATGCTTTTGGGACCACCACATAACTAATCTCATAATCCGAACCATCAATTATTTAGGTCATACTTCAAAAATCATCATTGCAAAAAATCAACTAAATCGAAATCATTTAGTCATCTAATTGAGATCAATTAATTGACGATCAATGTTTTCGATAAAAGCATATAAATAGTTGTTGTTATAATCAAATGACTAAATGACTTTCGATTTTGGAGATTTTTTATAAGGATGATCTTTGAAGTAGTGCCTAAAAAATAGACGGTTCGGATTTTGAGGTTACATTGTGTGGTGGACCCAACAAGGTGGTTAGCTTTGTATTAATTTACTATCTAGTTAGTTTTAGAGCATTATTGTATATATATATATATATATTTGGATCCTCTCCTAAGCACTCTAATCTCCTAACCTTGCTAACCTTTTAATTGTGGAGTGACACATGTCTTTTATAATATCCTATGGTTCACACTCATTTAAAGCTATAATTACGAAATCAAAATAATTAAAAAAGTTTTTTTTTTTCAAATAATTAAAATATATTTATATTGATAATTTTCTTTTAATTCTATGTATCTACAACAAAAAAGAAAAAGAAAAAGGAGGTGGGTGTGAGGAATTTGCAGATACTATAATATGTGAGGGGGTAGGTTTGGGAGGTTTGCAAATTGTTAGTGGGGGATTTTTGGCTTTTTATTTTTATTTTGTAAATTTTATATATGTATTGAAGAATAAGAAGAAGAAGGAGGGGTGGATTTGGGGATCTACAAATCATGGGGGGGATTGAATTCTTAGCCTTTTGTTTTAATTTTTTATATGTATCTTCAGAGCAGGAGAAAGAAAAATAAGAAAAAAGAGGAGGAGGAGGAAGAAGAAGAAAAAAGAGGGAGGGGGGGATGAAGTGACGTGGGTGGGGAAGAGAGAGAAAGAAAGGAGTTGGAGGGAGGGAGGGAGGGAGGGCTGGCTTATGGTTTTTTTGTTTTTCTTATTTTTTAATTATTTTGATTTGATAATTATAACTTTTAATAAGTGTGAACCAAAATATGTTATAAAAAATATGTATCACTTTATAATTAAAAGGTTAGCAAGATTAGGAGATGATTTAAATCCTATATATATATATATATATATATTGCGTGAATGACAATCATCCGTAGCACAGTTTTAAAATAGTTGCCACAATAGATTTAAGAAATTACCACACGCATGCACAAAGTTTTCCCTGTTAATTATATCCAGATCAGGTCGCATCATCATGTAATTAGAGACAACTACCCGCCAGTACGTGATTATTTAACATATTATAAGAACTCAATCTAATATCAGATAGTTATGAGTTTAAAAATTTTGTCCTCATTCGTTCCACGTACTTATCTTTTACCATCTATTATGTTAAACACTTATCTAATAGAATGAGGCTGCTCCTTTATTTTTTACATTTATCTGATCCTCCGTGCAGGATGAGGTGAGCCAATGAGTGTATTACTTGCTTAAAGATTTATCGTGTGGTTCATTTTATATTATATTTTAATAATTTTAATTATTTATTTTTTAAGCTTATATTTAAAGATTATTTTTATAACTGATTAGACAAATTAAAAAGCATTACGGTATTCAACTTTGACCAAATAAATAGACAAACGTTATTTTTTTAACAAATACTTGAAATGATGACCATTTAATCAATTGTTAAATAGTTTTAATATATTTAATTTTTTGTTGAAATGGTCTTTGCATAGAGACCTAAAAAATAGACAGCTCAAATCATTGAAATACAATATAGAGTGAGCCTAAGGATTCCTTAAATAAACTTGTTTGTGGAACCCGCTCCGCATTGTAATTTGATAATCGAGGTAGTATATTTTCCATGTCTCAATTCAAAAATCATCTTTGCAAAAATTAGACTAATCGGAAGTCGTTCAATTAAAATTAAATAATCATCATTTCAAGTGTTTACTGAAATCATTATATTTGTTTATTTATTCCATCACAATAGATGTTTTAATGGTTTCTATTTTATCTATTTTTTTTTTTTTGCAGAAATGACTCTTGATTAGAAACTTAATTAATAGATAATAAAATTAACCAATTATACATGATAGAGAATGTGTAGCCGGTAAAAATTAGGTCACGATCGGGGAATATATATATATATATATATATATAGCAATTCCAGCCATATAATTGGGGTATTGGGAATCCTACGTAGCCCACATTTGCAAAAAAGGTTTGATTGCTACCAGCTAGAAGCACTTCATTTTGTATCACAAATAGGACAAGAACTAAATCATATATATAATTAAATAAATAAATAAGTAGAAATTTGTGGCTAGCTTACGTTGGTGGTGGACTACCCACCTTTTCATGAATCTAACTAAACTCGTTCGTGAGCCTCTGCAAATTTATACAAATCTCTAGCCAAAATTGCAGCGCTGTCGTCCAAGGATTGGTAATCCAAATCTTTTTGCGTCTTTAGCTTTCTTTTTGTGAGTATCTTTCTTGAATTTGGATTCACTGCTATTTTTAATTTAATCGTGTAATATAAATTTAATAATTTATATAATTCTATTTATACTCAAAAAATATAGGAATTCATTTTATCTTTTCATAACTAAAATTAAAATACTGAAAAAAAAAACAAGTAGAGCTTTTCTTGACTCTTAAAAGAATGAAACTTGTGTGCCCCTCTCTCTCTCTCTCTCTATCTCTCTCTCTGTGTGTGTTATGCATTACCATTTCTTTTATTTATTTATTTTGGAGCTATATAGAGATAAGAGAGTGAGGGAAGAGTACTTATAAAAGCCTAGTTAGGGCTTTGTGTGGAAGGAAATTGAGCTAGCAATTAGCAAAAGAAATAACTAAGTTGGTGAAAAGAGCTGATAGCTTTGCTCTGTGCATGCTGTGTGTCTGTGTGTGCACAGAGATCAACAATAAGCTAGCGCAAAGGTATGCAAATCAATGATAAGCTCTCCTTTCCTTGTCCTTCACTCCCTATATATATATACATACATGTTGCTTTCAACTTTCAAGTGCTTCTTATTCATGATCTATATATGCATGCATGCTTCTCGCATGGAGCTGCTTAGTTCTTTGTGTCTCATTCATGCATCTTTCTCTTCCACATGCATGTAATATGCTTGCATACTACACAGGTGCATGCACCTCTTTTTACTTTTAAGTTTAATATTAATTAAACACATACATTCCATGCAAATCCATTGACATGTTTGTTTTTTCTTCGCTTAGAAATTAAATCATAGGTTGATTATAATATGTCAGATTCTGAGAAAAAAAAAAAAAAAAGTGAAATCCACTATTATTTGATTGCCTTCTATACACCAAAAAGTCTAACTTAGATAGCAAGAATTGCTCATCAATCGTTTTCTTCGAGTTTTCATATTTTGTAGCATCGGCCTCACATAGAGGTATTGCATGTAATGCCTACGAGTGCTCCCCACACAAGGCATAGATACATAGAGGTATTGTAATGCCTTCGAGTTTTCATATTTTGTAGCATCGGCCGTCCGTAATGGGCTTTCTCTGGGCCCACAAACACACAAGTGCTCCCCACACCATAGGAACCTACGAGTCCCGTACTGGACGGTAAAGTACGGAAGTTTATATTATTCTAATCATTTAATCAATGCCTTGTCCACTACCTTTGTGGGCCCTCCCCAGTCTCCTCTGGGTTGTGCCTATCCCAAATTCCCAACTAAAGACCCGCATGCCAAATCTTTTATAAGTTTCTTTAAAAAAAAAAAAAAATTTCTTAAACCAATTGCAATGCTACTTATTCAACTTCCACTACTCACATTTTTGGACCAAATCCACTACTATAGATTACTTTAGTATAAAGTATACACTATGAACACTTAGAAAAACAACTTTCTTATATGGAGGCCTTAGAGCAAATTCCAAGATATGCAACTCCACAACAAATTGTTTAACAACATTTGAGTCTCATATAATTGCTTTTGTTGGAAAATTTAATATTTCATTATTAAAATTTATTTGAATGGAAATTAGAATGGTTTATAATCTTAAGGCATGTAACTTCTCAAATGGAAAAGTTATTATACGATTTAGTATTGGTCCTTGTGGGTTTCATTCAAACTTAATGAAGCTTAGCCCATGTACATGTTTTTTTTTTGGGTCGAAAGCCCATGTACATGTAGATGGCGACTTTTGAAACAATTAAAATGTTATGTATTGAATAATTCTGTCCATTGCCTTTCAAGAAAAGACATTTCATTTCAAATAGTCACTTTAATTTACAACTATAATTAATTAATATGGGCATTACTCATTCAGTCATGAATTGATTTTCGAAAATTCTCATAGGCTTTACATAATTCTCTCATCCAAATTTACATAGCATATTCGACTTTTTCACAAGTCTTAAGAGTAAACTTGTGTTTTTCATTTTTCCATCTTTGAGAGAGTTTTACATTATTAGTTGGTTGAGTCTTGATCTGAAGTGCAATTTGTGCTTTATGAATTTTTTAGTTTTGTATCAGAGGCAAATCTAGCTAGTTCACGTGTCACACTTTGTTACAAACTCTTGTCCAAATTGGAAAATGATATATTCAACCAAATGCAAATAAGCATATAATTGATGATGAATTAATGAACTTAAATAATGAGAAATTATTCTATATAATCATAACACCACTACGTGGTAAAACTAATCCACGTAATATAACTTAGATGAACGTTATTGATACTATGACACCCATATTATAATATGTTGATTAATTACACTATATGACAATATTATGATTAGACAAAATAATTTCTTGATACCATAAAGCCAATAAGTCATGATATAATTTCTATTGAGCTATTGCTATGTTTGTTTCTCGGAACCAGATTCTAGGAATTGAATTCCATAATCATTCCTTGAAATAGAGTTTTAGAAACTTATAGATTTCAACGTTTGAAAATGCTGGAAATGTTTTTGTCAAAACACATAATTAATTGCCATATTCTTTCTAATTATCTCCATCTATTTCTATAAGACTACGGTAGTCAATCTCTGTCATTGTCCCCAATGTGTTTCCTTAACTATAACCTTCTCAAAATGTGATTATTGTACATATCCATCTTAACATCCTCAATTTTCCACGCTCATTTTTATGAGCATCTTAATTTTTTTTAATTAAAAAAAATATTATGAAACTCTTCTAAATTTGTGTATTAAATGTGAATTTCAAATGATATATTAGTATGTATGTACACGTGCCAATATTTTACTTGTTATAAATAAATGAACTCTTTAAGTGAACTCAGATATGAATCAATAAAATACGATTACATTATTATAATTAAAATTTGGTAGTTTAGTTTTTGGGTTAAGTTTGAGTTTACATATTTTTGACTCTCATCGCCCTCTGTTAATGAGTTGTTGTATAAAGATTTGTTAGGCATGACTAGGCCTAGGTGGTTTTTGTTTTGTTTCCAACTGCTTAAGCCCATTAGTTCATTAAAAAAAAAAAACACACGGATCAGATTATTTGTGATCAAAATTTGGTACACAAATTTAACATCCTTAGCAATACCTTTTTTTTTTTTTTTTGTCTTTGTTTTTTTCATAACTGCCTACCTAGCATTTTGTCCATGGTAGATGAAAATCACACGATACGCATGCAGGCTGCACTCTCCATCTCTCACAGATCTTTGTTTGATTCTATGAGTCATATCCGCAGTTACGTGTGAGTATGTGACTAGCAGCGTAAATAAGTTAAAAAAAAAGACACATTCACAGATATAGAGATGGTCACGAAAATTTGTACCCATGTAAATTCTATGAAGTGATTTCAATACTATGAAGAGTACTAGACTAGGTGATTATAATGTTAAAATTATAAAAGATTTATCGGTCAATATTTTAGGTTTTTGAAAATTGTGATAGAGCAACAAAACGTAGTGACGCAAGACTGCAAAGTCCTATAGGTCCTATAGGTTTTTGATATTTAATCAGTATTTTTTTGGAAAAATATTAAATAGATAAAAGTCTAAAAAGATGTAGTGGGGAAAAAGTGTAAGGCAAAGCGTTCATGGATAAGCCTCGTCAGCATTTCAGTATTCAAATTATACCCAAATAATACTAAAAAGGTGAAAAAGAAAAAGTGAAAAGATAAATTAAAGAAAGAACGTTTCAAAAGTTGATACTTTTTGTGCTTTGCTCATTTCTATCACAAAACATACGCTAGGCGTAAGCCTTGTGTAGAAAGGCGCAAGTCTTTCATGTTTTTTGTAGAACAAGTGAGAGCATGGCCATGAGGCATGCCTTTGAAAACACAGTTATATATAAAATGACATTTGAATTTGAAATTACTATGGATACAATAAATCCTAATACAAATCAGATATTGTACTGTTAACATTCCATTTAAGCAACTTTATACCTAAAACTTCAAATTAGAATTTTATGGTCATCTTCTTGAGTCCTTTAATTTTGGAAAGCTAGAGTACTAAAATATAAAATATTTATTAATCTAAATCTTAATAGTTTAAACTTTAAACTTATGGAAATGGCAGTTAAGGTACAAACGTTTGGGCTTTTCTACCAATCTACCATACAGGCCAATATGAATACCATCTCCTTATTTCTACATTTAACCAGACACCTCAAAAGTAATATAACCACTCGTTTACTCACGCATACTTTTCAAGATCGCACATAAAAAACAAGTATACTAAAACAACCCAAAAAAAAATTATATTGATCCCATACTCCATAGCTGTCTACTATTCGAACCCATATATTTTCATATAAAAAGACAGGTCGAATCTTCTTTACTAGGAAGGTTCACACAGACATGGACAGAATTGAAGGATCATTTTTTCTCGTCAATCTTTTTGAACGTTGTGTTCTTGTTTGAACAAAAAATTAGACTTGAGTTTTTTATTGGTACTTGATATAGAAGACACCTTCCCCATAATGACTTGATATGGTGTTATCAGGGGCTTATAGAACCAAGGGAGGTTCAAGCAGTATCTAAGTTTGGTGACACCTACGTTGTCCTTTCCTCTTCTGCATTGTGTTTAACTACTACACCTTATTTATTTATTTTAAGATACTTATATATTTTTGTCCTTGCCTGAATCCCACTTAGCCGAATGGCAAATGGCATGGAACAAATTTTCTTACTATTAATATATTCAAACTTTTAATCCAAAGTTTCACCCTTGTATATGTTGATTACCTGCTAATTATGTATTCATAGATAGTCAAGAGTTTTAATATATAATTGGCGGGTAACCTTTGCTAGCTCTATTTAGGTATTGAAATTCAGCAACCTTATTTATTTTTTATTTTTAATTCTTTATGGGATATATTTATGCTATGGTTATTTCGGTCTGGTTGAGAATATAACATCACATATTAGGCATTTTAAGCATTTATAATGCTTCCTTATTTGGTATTTGACATATTATGTTATGGAATTAGACTGTCAATCTAGTTTGACCACATTCCATTGGTCAGGCGACATAACATGTTAATTGAATTGTCTGGTTTCTTTTTAAGCATTGGATGTCAGTGTAAGGAGCTTATCTACCCATTACTACTGATTAGTTTGGGGTTAGATGGTTTAACAGCACATAATTTTTACAAACAGTTACCTAAGAAAAACTCTTAACAGGTCCCCTGCTCCAACTTTGAATTCCTCGCCAAGGTTGGTATTTTTATATGCAAAAGATAACATGTTTGAGACTTTCTATTCATTGATGCTCAGTGTACAAAACAACATAACTGAGGAAAGTTGTATCATATATCACCGACTTAAGTGGTGATGGGACTATAAATCCACTTCAAACTTGTAGTGTTTTTTGTACCTTTTGTCACATTTAGATTTTCTGACATCTGAGGCACTACTGTGCTGAGATATCACCCTTGTTATAACTGAACTCACATTATCTGACCCTTCTTGGGATCGATCTTATGAGATTTCTTGGTCTCAGATAGTTGGCAGTTACATTGAACATAGACTGTGAGAAGTGCATTTTTATTAAGTGGTGTCATCCAAACTCGAATCGTATTGACGAACCTTGATACATTTTGAACTGACAGCAGCTATCAACCAAAGCATGGCTGAGGAGCAAGATTTGCATGAACCAGTGAGCAAGTGGAAGATGCCTGTTGGTGTTTTCTTCAGGGATGCAAGGTAAAGTTGCAATTAATGTTCAACTTTTAGTACTTTTATCTCTCTCTCTCTTTCTCCGTCTCTCTAAGTTTGTGCTCTGCAAACTAATCTATACATGTTTCTGTGAACTAATTGGTTTTACGAACGTGATTGATTGCAGGCGTGTTTTCAAATGGGATGTGCTTGGTAAGGAGATACTACAGATTGCATTCCCTGCTGCTCTGGCTGTAGCTGCTGATCCTGTTGCTTCTTTGATTGACACAGCATTCATTGGTCATATAGGTATGCTTCTTTTGTTTTCTTGACAGGCGCGCACTTTGTAGGATTCCATTTTTAGGACACAATTTTGTTTTCATTAATGTCTGCATGTCCATAATATGATATACTTGTATGGTGTTTGGCAACACTAATTAGTCTTCACTAGACAATGTATTATCGAAAGATAATTACGATTATCAATTTATATTAGGCGCGATGTTTGTTTCAAGTGGGGGGATCAGAAAGATGATTTTTTTTTTTCTATAGGTCCAGTGGAGCTCGCCGCAGCAGGAGTATCTATTGCCTTGTTCAATCAAGCTTCAAGGATTACTATATTCCCTTTGGTCAGCATTACAACTTCTTTTGTTGCCGAGGAAGATACTGTTTCAAAACTTAACCTCAAGTCAGCAAAAGGTGAGAACTTGGAAAAGAGATCAGACATGCAGCTTGATGACATGGAAAAAGGGGCTTCCAAAGAAAAAGTTCATAAAATGAAAGAGCCCGTGGCAGATGATGATGATGCACTTGAGGGCATGGAAAATGGTGCAGCCAAGGAAAATGGTGAGAATGATGGGCATGAGAACTCGGACAAGGGAGTAGCTGAAAGCAGTGTATCACAAACATCCATAGCAGAAAATGTTAAGCCTGAGAATGCAGAGAGAAATGCTTCTAAGAACAATGATCCACAAGGAAATGGTACTCTCTCTCTCTCTCTCTCACTCTCCCTCACTTGACTCACTAACTCTCTAGCTGTCTGACAGATATGCCAAGAACTCAAAATAATGTTATCACTCTGACATTTAGGATTGGTGTTTTTCTTTGATTAGATTCCAAAAAAATTATGGACAGTCATCCTTCTGTTCTTATGAGCAACAATAAGAAGGCAAAAATCAAGAAAGAGAAGAGGCATATTGCTTCAGCATCAACAGCACTAATCTTTGGTGCAGTACTTGGTCTCTTGCAAGCTATATTTCTCATGTTTGGTGCCAAAGCTCTCCTGGGTGTGATGGGTGTGAAACCTGTAAGTGATTTTAATATATATAAAAAGTGAATACTACAAGTACTGAAAAAAATGATGTATTCAATTTGAAGATATGGAAACAAATCAATGAAAGAGAACATATATAAGAACTTAAACTATGTGGTCTCTGAAATTTGCAAAAATTATTTGGTTTATTTTTGTGACTTGATTACACAGTTAGGCACTGCCAAATCATGTCTATCATTCATTCATTCAGGTTTTTTGGTGTTGGACTTTGCCATCACATGTTGATCTAAATTTTGGTGTTGAAACTTTTTATAGGTTTCCAAAGTATATGCCATTTCTGAATGTGTATTTATCAAAAATGAATATTGTATTTAATTTAAGCTCTTCATTATTAAATGAGGGAAATAATTAAAGCTGTTGTCATGGAGCAGGGATCCCCTATGCTAGGTCCAGCACAGAAGTACTTAAGAGTAAGGTCGATCGGTGCACCTGCAGTTCTTCTTACATTGGCCATGCAAGGGATCTTCAGAGGGCTTAAGGATACCACAACTCCTCTATATGTCATTGGTAGGCTTTAATATTGAGATTATTATATTACTAAAGTGATTTTGAAATATACTAACAGAAAATGCTGGTTGAGAACACCATAAACATGGAAATTAGAGTTATATATCTAGACATGTACATCAAACTTGCAAAGAAATTTTCCTGTCTCAAAGTTTGTGAATCCTCAATCAAAATCAAAACAATCTGTTATGTGTGCACGCACGCAGATATACATATACATATATACACTCCCTTAGAAAGGATGTCCACATTTATTTTGTTTTTGCAATTGCGGATGCGTATTCTTGTATAGAAGCACATCATCCTATTGTATAGAAGCACGTCATCCTATACGCATCCGCAAAAAAAAAAAGTGCAAATCATCGGCACTTGAGAAAAATCCTACATATACATATATATATATGTTGGTGACTAAGAATTTTTGTCTAACTCTAGTGTATTTGTTTCATTTGGTCTTATTCTAGTTGTGGGATATGCAATCAACATTGCCTTGGATCCATTACTCATCTTTGTCTGCGGTTTGGGCATCAGAGGTGCAGCTATTGCACATGTTCTTTCTCAGTGAGTAGTGTCACCCTTGTTATGTTATTGCTTGTTATTGTTAATTCACATTTGCAACTTCTATTGAAGTCTCACCGTTCGTATTTTTAATATTAATTCTATGCATCTTTTGTCGTAAAGTGTTAACTTGATATCGTTTTAGGTACTTGATGACACTGATCCTCTTCTTAATCTTGACAACAAAAGTTGATCTCTTACCTCCAAGTTTAAAAGACTTGCAGTTTGGCCGGTTTCTGAAGAATGGTAATGAGCTTGAAAGATTTGGATATGTTCATCCACACATATTTTCTTTGACTGCAACTATTGTACCAAACTTTTGATTAGCTTTTTAATATGAGTTATGTGTTCTGTTTGAACAGTTTCATCTTATGTGGGATTGGCTTCTCCTTTCGTTCTTTGCTCTAAAACGGTTTTTAGAATTACTTAAAGTTGGCTTTTGTTTAATTCTGGTTTGTTGCTTGGGCACAGGTAGTCTTCTGCTGGCTAGGGTGATTGCAGTGACATTCTGTGTGACCTTGGCAGCATCACTGGCTGCGCGGCTTGGTTCAACTCCCATGGCTGCATTTCAGACTTGCTTGCAGGTCTGGTTGACATCATCACTTCTTGCTGATGGTTTGGCTGTTGCTGGACAGGTAACAAAATTTCCATTTACTTTGGGTATGAGTGTATGACTTAAAAGGCACACAATTATTATACACTTACAATTAACTTGTTTTCCAAATTACATACTTACTAGCTACTACTATTACAACTATTTTACACAATCTTTGTGTTGTTGTCCTCTGCTGTTTAGGCTATTCTAGCATGTGCATTTGCTGAGAAAGACTACAAAAAGGCAACAGCTACTGCAACCAGGGTCTTACAGGTACTCATTCAGTTTGTACACATACCAGTAAAGGCTGCTATGAACCATTCATGATTTGAAGAACCAGAAGATTTTTTCTTTTTTAAAATTTTGTTTAAGTTCACATTCGCGATAACTATCAGTGCTAGGCATTAATTTGTGAAGGAATTTGTTGTGCAGATGAGCTTTATCCTTGGAATCGGGCTTGCTCTTGTTGTTGGAGTTGGTTTGTACTTTGGAGCTGGAATCTTTTCTAGAGATGTTAACGTTTTGCACCTTATAAAGATTGGCCTCCCGGTATTAATACATAAATATATATAGCTCATCTAGAAAGCTCAAAATTATTATTATTATCTTCTTTATATAATGAAAAATATGCAATTAATTTGTTTTCCATATTCTATCAGTTTGTTGCAGCTACACAACCGATCAATTCCCTGTCTTTTGTGTTTGATGGTGTGAACTTTGGAGCATCTGACTTTGCATATTCTGCGTACTCATTGGCAAGTCTATTATAAGCCCATTACCCCACTATAGATGACACTAACAGTCTTGCAATTTACTAAAAATTTTTATTTCATCAGGTTCTGGTGGCCATAGCAAGCATTGTATCCTTGTTCCTTCTCTCTAAATCCAATGGTTTTGTTGGAATCTGGATTGCTTTGACCATCTATATGGGGCTGCGCACATTTGCTGGTGTATGGAGGTAATTTCTTTCTATTTCAAATAAGCGTTATTCTACTACAGCATTCCATTATTGATACTGACAGTTTGTTCCATTTATATTTGTGCTCATATGCACTAGAATAGTGTTACGAATCTACCACATATTGTTACCTACAAACTTTTCCCAAGACACAAATTCTCAAAAGAGACTTCTGCATCATGAGTGTATACACCCTATGTGTCTATTTCTCTCATCACCTAATGAGAGAAAGACACACACACAATATATGTGCACACCCTATGCATAACTACAAAATTATTATAAATCCACCTAAATTACATATACAATACAACCTATATGGTAGAACAACCCTGGAAACAAGTAAAAAAATGATATTGGAGCATTTTAACATATAGTTTGAATTACAAGATCTGAGGATGCTACTTATATATATTTGCAGGATGGGGACTGGAACAGGGCCTTGGCGGTTTCTCAGGAGTCGTTCACCACCATAGGCCTTTCATCGGTCTAGTAATTAATATATGATTATTTAAGACAGTGTATTAATTTCCATGATTTTTTTTTTTTTTGCCTTTATCTCATCTTTTTGTTGATGTTATTACTACAGACACATTCTATGTGTCATCTTCCCTCATTTTGTATCATGGTTACCTGTCAAGGATATTTCGTGTAATTGTCATTGTATTGTACCATAATTTTAGGGTCATTGTATTTAATACCTCACTTTAGATGAGGTGGATTGGAAATTTGGAAGGAAATGACCAGGCCCAATTTTAGTCTTGTGGTTTTAAAATGAAAAAATGGAACTAAATATATGATTTATACCTTGTTATTCTACCGAGAGAGACAGAAAAAATTCTTGTACAACCCTTATATACCAGAAATTATGTTGCAATCGTAACACATGTTGATGTAATTTTTCCGATCCTTAGGTAGATTCATAACATCATGAGAACAAAAAAGTATTAGGTGTATCCGATACACCGCTACGTAGTGTAATTTTTTTAAAATTTTAAAAATTATCGTGGAGGTTTTTGTAGCTATAGTGGTTGAGAGTATTTACCCTTAGAGCATGTCCATTGGTTAGCTATTAGCAATAGCTAAAGCTAAAATTTAGCTAAAAGCCACAAAAATTCTCTACATTGGTTAACATTTTAGCTAAGTTAAAATTGCAATAGCTAAATTTTTAGTTAAGTTTAGGTAAAATTTTAGCTATTGCAAGCTCAAAAGCCAAGAAAAGGCAAGGATGTGGCACATGCTGATTGGAGGATGTCATGAGTTGGGTCCCATGTTCAAAACTAAAAGCTAAAAGCTAAATATGTAGATCTTACTTATAACATTTACCGATGTATAAGTTTGTGGTTTTAGCTAAAAGCTATAGCTAAACATTGGTTTTAGCTACAGCACATGCTCTTACAGTTGAAGTTTAATCTCCTCTTCCCTTTTTGTCCTCCCTTCCATAAAAAAATAAAAAAAATAAAAAACCCTTTTGTTAAAGAAAAATATTAAAATAAAACTTCTTTATTTAAAGTTGTAAAAATATAAATAAAAAATCTAAACTACAATTGTTAAGTCTAGGGGTGGGCAGTTTGGATTTTGCCTAAAACTACAAACTAAACCGAACCAATTAATCAAATCAATTCAGATTTTTCCCAATCCGAAACCAACATAACCCTATGCCCAACCAAAGAAAACTAAGTCATTCATTTGTCTGTTTGAGTGGTTTGGGAAGAAAGGACAAAAATGAACAACATAAGGGAGAGATGAAGATGAAGAGAATAAAAGTTGAAAAAATGAAGAAGATGAGTGAGAATAAGTTGTGAAGAGAGGAAAGAGATTGATGCATTGACTAGGAAGAGGTTGCGTTTGAGAAGGGAAGGGAATAAAAAGGAGGGGGTAGAAATGAATTGTAATGGGTATAACAAAATTAAACTAATCCTAATCAATTTTGTCTGGTTTAGACAATTTGCAAATAGCTCAAATAGCTCAAATAGCTCACTGAACCACAAATAGCAATTTGGTTTAGTTTATAAACAAAAAATATATATTTTTGTTGTGTAAAAAAATAACCAAACCACTCCTAATAGTTTGATTTAGTCGGATTTATCCGTTAAATGCCTACCCCTATTGGTAATAGTCTTACTCTTGAAAAAAAAAAATAAATAAATAAATTTCACACTGGAGCTTCAGTTTGTTAATGGGTTATTTTTAACAAACCTGCCATAAGTTTTAGGAAAATGCTATATTGTATACAACCCAATTTTTTTTATCAATATTTGTTTTTAACTTATGTGGCAAGTTGATATCCTGACATGTGTGATGATGTGATATTGTGTACATGTTATGTGCCAATTGTTGATTGAGAAAATGAGTTAAAGATAAGTGATATTTAATTCTAATTAGAACCATTGAGTGGCCATGGTCTTTGCATAGTTTGACCACCTTTTATCTTGGAGGAGACTTGTCCTTTGGTGGTTTTGGTAGGACTTGAAATAGAAGACATCATACGCACCTCTATATATATATATATATATATATATATATATATATGATACTCTACCAGGGAATTGAAGAACCAGGGAAGGCTCGAGCTTCTTCTTGTCCTTTCCAGAACCCCATTTTCTCAGGAGACCCCATTTCTAGGTAGCTCCAACAAAATATCAAAGACTTAACAAGTACAATATGCAATCAACATGCTTTATGTCTTGCCGTACATATATTATAACAATATAAGCTATACATAATTGACCATATATTATGTCTTGTACACGTATTAGTCAACATTTTCAAATCAGAAGGGTTGAAAGAACAGCTTCCTTTGTGTACTTTGTTTGGACTTGTGTTATGCTATGACTCATTAATTTCGGGTACATATATGGTCAACTTTGACTACCTCGTAACGCTGGCATTTTAAATTTTAAAAAGTTTCATATATTTGAGATCGACTCATCAACTTTTGTTCATTGGTGTTAGAATATATTATGATATATGCAGAAAAACCTGAGGAAGGTTTTACATCTGACTTTATTGAACAAAGACACATGGTGTGACTCGTGGCAAACTCGGTATTTTACATTTGTGGAAGGAGCTTAAATAACAGGGTAAGTTATACAAATAGTTTTTCTTTTATAAGTTATACCCTCTCCACGCTCTAATACGCATGCGAATTGACTTTTTTTTTACTGCGTATACGATAATTTTGGGGTATATATTTCATCTATTATTGTGCACCTTTTGATATATATATATATTTTTTTTCTAGGGAGAGACTCTTTAATTTTTTTTTTTGATTAACCTTAAACTTTAACGCGTACACCATTGATTTGTTACAACAGTTATTTTTATGAGTCTTCAGTATCGAGTTAAGCCATTGGAAATCCATGTGAGAGACTTTTCACTTTTGATCAAATTGTCATTGCACTTTATAGTAAATATTACTTTTTGAGGCATGGATTAACTGAAAATGCAAAGCATACCATTATTTATGAGTACTATTTGTGGGAGACTTTCATTTAGGTTCTTTAATTTTACAATTTATTGACTAAAGCCTTATGGCTTTTAAAATTCTAACTAAGGTCCAATAATATTGTAACCATTCCATATTATATAATATTGGTCAATTAGTTTCTATTTTTTTCACACATACTAGGTGCCGAGTGCTCGGCGGCCATTTTTGAGTGTTTGGAAGTGCATTTTTACTTATTCCTCAAGCTCTGGTTTATAAGCTAGTTAAAAACCTAACATGCAGTCTCCACAAATCTCATTTTATACCCTAGGAAGGTATGAGGTGAACCTAAACCCTATACTGTGATACCTGGTAAAATTCGGAGTGAATTTGTTATGGTATTACTTGACCATAGTTGACTTATAGGTCAAACCACTACTTTTGATTTTTTTGTAAATGTGACTTGTTTACTTTTGCTTAGTGACGAAATTACCCTTGTCTTTATTACCGTTACTTTTTATTTTATTTTATTTTGTTGTTTGTGCCTTATGAGTGAAGTGAAGATTAACGGTAACTAACCTTGGAGGGTAATCTAGTAATTTCATACTCGAAGTCCTTAGACCCGAGCTTGAGTGTGACACATGGCAAGTGGAGGGCGGTTTCCATTTGTTTGGAAGCCCATTTATTTTCTCCTTAAACCCAATGATTTAATTTTGAACCTTAGCCCTTAAATTTGGCCCAATTAATTTCCTAGAGTTTGGGGAATTAATTCCCAGCTGGACCTAAGCCTAATTGGACAGCCTAGGCCTAAACCCAAGTTGCAACCCATTTAATTGGCTTAATCAGCTGATTAAAACACAATTAAGATGAGAGAGAAGAAGGCTGCTGGTCCTTAAAACCCCAACAACACGCTTGCTAACTCACGTATGCAAGCCCCTTTGTCTTCCTCTTTCTCTTTTCTCTCTGCACTCTCTCTTCTCGTTTACCAGGAGCCAAACAGCCTCCTCACTACACAAATCAAACCGTAGCCTCCATACACAAGCACTCTGTGTGGTGACTCACCGAGATGGAAAAGAGAAGCTAGAGACTCTTGTCTCTAATGAAAGCAAATAATTTTGTGACTTCTCAGAGATACCTGAGAGTATGTTGTATTCATGTTTATATAATGATAAGTACATGAGTTCTTAGCAAATACAATTACATCAGAAGGCTATCTAAATACACAAACTAATAAAGATCATAATGTACATAAGATAAATATAAACAAAAGGAGCTATTTATTCAATCAACAGGTGATGTACACGGCTTGGACTCCTTGCTAGGAATAGACTTAGCATGAGAGCGAGACTCCTGCATGCTTTGGGATTGAACTACCGTACTAGACAAGAAAAGTGGTTTATCACGCCCCCGCAAGCTGAGCAGGGGTGAAACCACTTGAAGCTTAGAGACAATGGCGGCAAAACAAGGGAAGACAATCCTTTAGTCATAATATCAGCTAGTTGATCATCAGAGCAAACAAAACGAACATTGATTTCACCACGAGTAACTTTTTCACGAACATAATGATAATTAACCTCAACATGCCTTGTGCGAGTGTGAAATACAGGATTAGATGCCAATGAAATGGCATTAATATTTTCACACCAAAGCAACGGCGGGACAAGAGACAAACATAAATCCTTGAAAATAGAATGAAGCCAAGAAATAGTAGCAACAGTGTAGGCAAGCTGACGATATTCAGCTTCCGTACTTGAGCGAGATACACCCCGTTGTTTCTTGGAACTCCAAAAAATGAGATTAGGACCAAGATAAATACAAAACCCACCAGTAGACACACGATCATCTGCATTACCAGCATAATCAGCATCACAAAAGGCATTAATCCGCAGAGAACCAGGTGTATTATAAAGACCATGATGCATTGTGTTTGAGGTATCGAAGTATACATTTCACAACAGCCCAATGCACGGTTGTAGGACTATTAAGATATTGACATACTTGATTAACAGAAAAAGCAAGATCCGGCCTTGTGAGAGTAAGATATTGTAAAGCACCCACCACACTCCGAAATTGAAAAGGATCAGAGAGAGGACTACCCTCATAGAGACTGAGGCGTTTTCCCCCAGTGGGCGTGAGAACGGGCTTGGCAAACAGCATGTTAGTTTTGCTTAATAAATCAACCGCATACTTGTGTTGAGATAAAAACATACCAGTAGAAGTTCTATGAGCCTCGACGCCAAGAAAGTAGTGGAGATCACCTAAGTCTTTCATGGAAAAAAAACAACCAAGCTCACTTATTAGATGGTTAATAGTATAAGGATCACTGCCAGTTATTAATATGTCATCAACATAGATTAATAAAAAAATAGATACTCCACCAACATAATAGGTAAAAAGTGAGGAATCAGTAACTGAGGGAACAAAACCCAGTTCTTCCAAATATGAGGAAAAACAAGAAAACCATGCCCGAGGGGCCTGTTTTAGATCATATAAGGAGCGTTGAAGCTGACACACATGATTAGAATAACAAGAATCAACAAAGCCCTTAGGTTGCCGCATATAAACATGCTCAGAGAGATAGCCATGTAAAAAAGCGTTCTGGACATCAAGTTGTTTAATATGCCAAGAAAAACTCACAGAAAGTGCCAAAATAAGACAAATGGTTGTATGCTTGACAACATGACTGAATGTCTCCCCATAGTCAATGCCCTCTTGTTGATGAAAGCCATTAGCCACAAGACGGGCTTTATACCTCTCAACTTACCCCTCAAATTTCCATTTAATTTGGAACACTCATTAATTAGGAAGAATATTCATATGATCTTGAGGAGGCACCAAAGTCCATGTGTGAGCCCTTTGAAGAGCATCAAATTTTGCTTACATAGTTAGGCACCACACAGGATCCTTCTATGCCTGCAAAAAACAACTAGGCTCCATGAGGGTAGTAAAAGACACAACAACATTAGCCCATTTAGTATTAGCCTTAACAATCCCAGCTTTTCCACGAGTTGTCATAGGATGAATATTAGTGGAAATGGAGACTGGAATAATATCCAGAGCTGGATTAGAAGGACTGGTACCAGAAGAAGACGAAGGGGGAGTAAAACCACCTGATCAGAGAGAAGATCCACCAGCCGCCAAAGAGGGAAGAGGGGATGGAGCAGCTGGTGGAAACGCCGGGAATGAAAAAGATGAAGAGACCGAAGGAAAGACTGGCGAAGGACTACAAGATAAAATAGAAACTGGTTGGAGCATATAAACATCAGTAGACTTATCAAGCACATCATAAAATACTAAACTAGGAACAATAGTAGACTTATCTTTGGGTAGAGAGATAGCAGTGTCCGTAAACGGAAATGTTTGCTCATCAAAAGTGACATGAAGTGATAAATAAACTCTTCCTGTAGAGGTATCAAGACATCTATAGCCTTTATGATTTAGAGAATACCTTATAAAAACACACTTTTTGGAGTGAAAATTAAATTTGGTAGAATGATATGGCCGTAAATAAGAGTAACAAGCACAACAAAAAACTTTAACCATTGAATAATCTGGTGGTTGGTTAAATAAGCGTTCATAAGGAGAAGAAAACAGAAGAATTTTGGTTGGCAGCCTATTGATTAAATATAAAGAAGTTGATAAAGCATCAACCCAATAAGTAAGTAGTATAGAAGCATGGGCAAGTAGTGTGAGAGTAGTATCGACCAAACGTCTGTGTTTACATTCAGCAACCCCATTTAGTTCGGGATGATGAAGGCATGAAAGCCGATGAAATATTTCATGTTGTTTTAAATAATTTTAAAAGCGACCACTTAGAAATTCACCACTCCCATCAGATTGAAAATTTTTAATTGTTGAATTAAATTGATTCATTATATATTTATGAAAATAAACAAACACTTCATAGACCTCAGATTTAAATCGTAATGGAAAAACTCAGGTGTAGCGAGAATAATGATCAACAAAGTAAACATAATATTTATAACCATGCAGAGATAAAACAAAAGATTGCCAAATATCAAATTGCAAAATTTCAAAGGGTTTATTAGCAATTGAAATAGACTCAACAAAAGGCAACTTGGTAATTTTTCCTAAACAAAAGGAAGAACAAAAGTCAAAAGAACTTGAACATCGTAGACTAGAACTTAACTGACGAAACACATCCTTAGACAGATGACCTAAACGATTGTGCCATAATTGGGCATCAATTTTATTGGAATAAAAAACACTAGGACTAGAACTTGATGAAGTAAAACGAAGTGGATAAAGGCCACCATCACTCGACCTGCAGAAAAGCGTCCTCCTCGTCGTGAGATCATTAATACAAAAGAAATTTGGGTAAATGGTCACATAACAATCATTATCTTTAAGAAAATGATGAACATAAATTATATTGGTAGCAGCAAAAGGAGAATAAAGGACATTATTAAGATGAAAAGATTTAGAAGGAAGAAAGAGAGAAGTAGAACTAATTTTTTCTATAGAAAGACCCGAGCCATTAACAACACCACCAATATTATCACCATAAAAAACTTGGGAAAAATCAAGATTACCTAAATCGGATGTGATATGGGCATTAGCACCCGTCTCCAATAACCAAGAATAAGGGGAAGCTGAACCATGGTAGCAGCCATGGCCGAAAGCTTCGGAGTAGGAATGCGACCTTCAAACGCCATATTCATTTGATTATAACAGTCAAGAGCAAAGTGACCAACCTGTCCATAAATCTGATATGTAATCATTCCAACAGAAGAACTAGTAAATGAAGAAGTACCAAAGGATGGTCTTGTAGCGGCAAAAGGTATACTAAAACCAGTAGTAGGACGTGGAGCAGAAGGGCCAGGAGCAGCACCAAGAATAGAAGCTGGGTGTGACCTTCGAAATTGAAGTGCTCTAGATGACCCAGAGAACATACCAGGAGCAAAATTAAGGTTATTCCAAATTGGATTTGAATTAGACCCATTATAACCAGTAGAACCATTGGGACCACGACCTCTAAAATGGACCTCTAAAATGGACCTCTAAAATGGACCCTAAACCACCACAAAATGGACCTCGTCCTCCACGAGCACCACGAAAGTTACCACCACCAAGACCCACAGCAAAAGTATGCAATTGTGGATCAATTGGGAGCAATCCCTGAGACTGAAAACAAAGTTCAGCAGTAAGCAACCAAGCTCCAAGAGCATCATAAGAGATTGGTGTATCACGAGCTTACGCTGGAGCAACTATAGTCTCATAAAGAGGACCAACGTTATCCATAATCACAGTCACCATCTCAGGATCAAAAACTGGTTTTCTAGCAACGGATAAGGTGTTTGCAATACGGTTGAGTCAATCAAGAAAATCAGCGATAGAAAGATCACCACAAGCAGTACGCAAAAACTCACTACGAAGTTGAAGAATCCGGTTTTGAGATTAAAAAGCAAATCGGTTCTCTAGATCGTGCAGAAGTGTTGAGAGCAACTGTCCCAAGAATGGTGGGAGAAAGAGAATTGTTGAGCCATCCTAAAATCATTTGATCCTTCTGGATCCAATCCACAGTCAGGATTGACGTCATCGGTAAGTTGATTGTTAGAGTCATGAAGAAAAGCAGATGGACACACAATTGTACCATCAATAAAACCCCATAATCCACGACTTTTGATCAGAGGAGTAAGCTGTGCTTGCCATAAAAAGTAATTATGCTTATCAAGTTCAATAGACACGTTACTTGTAACCATAGGAGTAACAATGGAAGCAGGAATAACATGAGTCGCAGAAACAATCGGTGTTGGATTTGAAGGAGATGGTGGGGCGAGAACAGAGTTAGTAGAAGTACCCGACATGATGAAAGGTTGTGTTTAGGAAGAAAGTGTAAATGAAATAACTAAGAAGAAAAGCTATTGTCGTGTGACAACAACTCTGATACCATGAAAACAAATAATTTTGTGAATTCTCAGAGATACCTGAGAGCATGCTTTGAGATTGAACTACCGTACTAGACAAGAGAGATGGTTTATTATCTAAGCTGTGAGGTCTCGAGGAGAAGCTAGAGAGAGAATCAACCTTGGTAAGTTTTTTTCTCTGCATGTCACTTCTCTACCTCCTGATCAATCTTAAATTCCTATCTTCCAAAGTTAGAAATCCAAATAAAACTCTAGACTAACTCTGAGCCTTTTTCTTATTTTGGGTTAATTTATTGAAAACCTACTACGTACACTCATGGAGGACCAAGGTAGTAGCTAGTTGAGAGTGATTTGGACTCCTCGATCTTCTTCCTTCTCGAGTTCTTAGTACCAATCTTTCATTTGAAGTCCTTCGTCACCGAGAACTTGATTTTTTGAGTAGGGAGTGCTCATGAAATCCTAAGGTGAACCATTCTTACTCAAATCCTCTTATTTTAGTTGATCGAGCCAAAAGATTGGTTGTTTCCCAAACTGATTGCTTACTCGGGTTGTTTTTGGTGCATGCATGTGCAATCCGCGAGTAGGTCTGCTCTTCTTGGTAAGTTCTTACCCTTATTTGCGAGTCAAATTCCTATTTTGCCTAGATTAGACTGAGTAGCTGTTAAAGGTTTCATCCTTGTTGCATATGCAAGACCAGAAAAAGGATTTGGTGGACTTGCATGTGAGTTTGGGGTTGCTGCCTTTTGAAATCGAGTTGTACTTTGGGGTAAGGAGCCTGAACTAAGTTGTGAACCTTGTTTAATCCTTTGTAGTGTTGCATTGAGTATGTTAATGTGCTTGGTTTGGCAAGATAGTCTAGATCCTTGAGTTTTGCACAAAAATCTCTTTATTTTGATTTTGGTGGTTTCTGACCCTGTGACAATGATTTTGAAAACTGTATTGTTTGACAACGAGTTTTTATCGGATTTTTGGTGAGCAGATACTAAACATCCTAATGGTCATTTAGAGACCACAATCACCTCAATCGGACCTCATATGCATTAGTTATGCATTTTCTAAGTTGACCTTGAATTTCTGAATCTGTTAGCAACTATTCTCTTTTGAATGTCTAAGTTTTCTAACCTCTCTTGTGTTCCTTGTGATTCTAACCTAAACTGAGATTGATGGAATGATGTTAGAACTTTGGAGATTGGTTTTTCTTATATTAAAAGATATGGTTTAAGGTTGTGGGACATTCATCACTCAACCCTTGGATTTGGAGGATGTGAGCATTGCTCCCAAATCCTAGACTGGATTGATTAATGAAACTGTATTGATCCACAACTCCAAAATATTTGATATTTTTTGTAGATGATCAATCATTGGAAACACATTCCTACCATGTTTTGTTGTCTAGAAGGTTTTCAATACAAAACCCGACATTTATAGATGCATAGAATTAGCTGCTGCTTACCTCAATAACCCACATATTTCAACTACTCTTAGTTCATTGACCAATCTTAATTAGTATCTCTCTCTCTCTCTCTCTCTCTCTCTCTCTCTCTCTCTCATAAACCCACATATTCACAATAAGTTAATCCTCAACTGTTATTAGTTCTTAAAATTGAACTCATTAACCAATCTTACTCTCTCTCTCTCTCTTCACAAAACTCAGAAAATTGCATCATTCTGGGTTAGAAAAATCGTTCAAAATAAACAAAGTGAACTGAAAGTTAATGAGATAGAAATCTTACCCAAACAAAGGTTTATATATAGTTTGATTTGAATTCTCCTTTGAAATAAGGCCTATAGTTTTAGTTGATATGTCACAAAATTTTGTGGCCTTATTGGCTTTGTCACTATGGCAAGTTTGCTAACAATAGACAAAATGAGAACCCCATTGGTTAATACTAAGATAAGTGTATTATCTCACGGTTTCACCTACATTGAATGACAAAACATTTCACTTCTCAATCTAAACAAATGTTAAGAAAATTCAACCCACAAACTGTACCCAATCAAATAGTGCTGAAAAAAGAAAATCTTTCAAAATGGTAATTCCCTTTTGAATTGATTTCCCTCTTCCTCACTTTCTCAACAACCAACACAGCCATTTACGCAAATCCACACATATTGAGAAAAAATAAAATAAATATCAAAGGTTAGACCAAATAATTTTTAGTTATGAATGTTTTCAGTATACGATTTGTTGGGGGGATAGGGAAACTGTGAATTGAGGAATATGAACAAAGAAAAAAAGGAAGACCAAATTCAACTAATGACACAGAGAATTGAAAAAAGAAAAAGAAAAACAAAGTTAGTGGCTACTGATTTAATAAATTTGAAATATCATTTTCGAGCACCTTGTTGAATATGAGTTCAGAATTTCAACATTTCCATTGACTACTGTAAAAATCAAACTGACTATAAATAAAATTGAGTAAAAAAAGAAGAAGAAGTCAGTGGCTAGAGATTTAATCAAGGACCTTGTGAAATATTAGTCCGAGTTACCCTACTTCTTCTTTGTATCCCGTGATTACCAATGGAATACAAATGAAAAGAAATGCTAATTTATGTTGGTATATACTTTACAAAGTAATACCAAGATATATGGGTGAAAATTTTACAAACTTTATTCACCTCTCACACATTCTCACAAAGACCAAAAAAGAGAGAACAATTTATTTTATTAGCTAGACTGAACAATTTTCAGTTCGTACCTCGAGTTATTTTAAATGTTTATAACCTTGGTGCATTTCAAATTGTTTCTAGTGACATTCATAGTCATGTTTTGATGTTTCTCAAGTCATACCCTATAATTTTTCAAGTTGTTCCTTAGGGCATCCCAAGTCGTTCTTTGAGAATTTCATTTCGTACCTTGAGATATTTTAAATGTTTATATCCTTAGAGCATTTCAAACATTTATACCGTTGGTGCATTTCAAATTGTATCTAGTCTCATTACAAGTCATGTTTTGACGCTTCCAAACTCAAACCTTAGAGTGTCTAAAGTCATTCATTCGGACAACTTCAGTCGTTCCTTGGGGCATCTCAATTCGTAACTCAAGGGATTTTAAATGTTTATCCTCTTAGTGCATTTTAAATTGTATCTAGTGACATCCAAAGTAATGTCTCGACGCTTCCAAAGTGATACTTTTGTGTTTCTGAAGTCGGTCTTTCACTACAACATAAAACGTCATTCATAGCACTCAAAAAACGCTATAAAAGTCATATAATAGTATTATCAAAAACGCTATGACAGCCGACGTTATAATAGATCAAACTTTTCTATAGCATTTTTGGAATGCTATCAAAGAACACATCTATTATAGCATTTTCAAACGCTATAATAGATCTACTACTATAGCGTTTCTAAAACGCTGTAACATACAAGAAACGCTATTATTGGGATGCTACAATATTTTATAATAGTGTTTTTGCGTTTTTATAATATTGTGTATAATAGCATTTTTGAATGCTATTATATGTATCTTTTATAGCTTTTCTTAAATGCTATTATAATCATTACTATAGCATTTTAAAACACTATCATTCTTTTTTTCCAAGCATTTAGTGAACGCTATAGTAGTTATTGTTGATATTTTTTTGTGTCTCCCAAATTATTTTTCTTTGCATTTTAATGTAAACTTGATATAAATAATATATGCAAAGACAAAATAATTAAATTAAAAAATTTCATTATATGACCCAAAATAACTACATGGTCAAATATACAAAAGTACCAAAATATAAGCTTATATTGTTGAGCTAATAAAAAATTATACATTTTACAATAAAAAGGAATTAACATAACATTCTCTCAAAATAACTTGATAACATGTTCATCAAATGCCTAACTCGTACATGCTTCAACTAAAAACATCCCCACTAGATCAAACCTGTACATGTCCCAAATTCCTGAAAAAAGCTGCCACAATCAAACTTGAATGTCAAAACAATGAAAAAAAAAACACAAAATCTCAAGTCCCTCGCAATAGAAAGTAGACTCTAAATGTTAGTCTTAAATAATTGGCAAAGATTATCTTCTATATATATATACAATTAAAGCTACAAATAGCAGCCACTTTTCATTAGAAGAATCAGGACTTGTACATAAATCTTCCAACTTCATATTTCACTCAATCATTCACTTTCATTATTTCATTAGCAAGTACAACTACTAACAACAATCACACTATGAATATCTTAATTTTACAAAGGAAAAAAATGAATTTGATCAATAAGCTAATTTAGGTAGTAGTTTTGACACTCACGGTTAGTGTTTTACACTTAGAACACATCCTTCTTCTTGCCAAATTCAATATTAGATTTCCACATATTGCAAAAAAGAAATTAACAACCTCAAAAAGTAAAGAAGAAGAAAAAGAAATGGATAACATCAACTTTCAGTTTGATAATACGTGACAAACTACAATATTATGAGCATGTAATACATTGCCTTATGTAATCAACATAGAAGCAGTAGCAAGAAAAGTGAAACTTTCCATAAATGGTAGCAACTTACACCAAACACTACTCTTCTCATTGGACCATTGTATTTGATTTGGACATTGAATAGGCCTAAAATGCCTTCAATATTATGCTAGAAATAGCATTATTTGTAGAATTTGGCCCAGACCCAAACTCTTACAAGGGCACAATCTGAAATTTGCAGACATATAAATGTGTCAAGAAATGCATACCAGATCCAACTGCATATATAAATGCAAGCCCTTGGCCAGACAGCTTCAGTCTTAGAAATCCCTATAGTGACATTAACATGGCAGTCAGATAAACAAAAGAAAACAAAAATGAACGTGCTTTGAGAAACAAATTAAAGAGACAAAATAAAAAATGATTGAGAAGCAATTCAGAAACTCCTCAATATATATCTCACCTCCGCACCAGGAATAGCATTATGTGACCTTTGATCAATTGTATTACAGACTTTAACATCATTGACAGAACAAAGGAATGCATCTGGCTACAAAAATTATAACAAATTCCCATAAAAATTCAGTTGATGAAGACAAAAATTGAAGCTGACATAAAACAATTACTCAGTTAAACAATGAACAATCCCAAATGGACAAGTTAGCTATACCTGGCATAAAATCTCTCCACCAAACATTGCCAAATCAATCTGTCAAAAAAGAAGAATCCATACATAAGTTATATACAGTGGTTGGGATCAAAAGCTATGCAAATGTATTAAGAAAATGCCTTATTGACAGAAATTTGGCATGATTAAAATCACAAATCGGTAGAATTCTTGCAATAGAAGGTGCAGCAATTCCAACAAATCCATCACCTGGAACACTATTGTGAAAAACTATGCTACTGACTTTCTTGCCAAAAAGCCACTGCCACATGCCTACCTCATTTTCAGGAACAAAAACATTTTCTATTTCGATCGACCCAGACATAAAGCACATTGAAGCTAACATTTATTCATCAGTCAGTACACATGTAATAGCAACAACAAATACACGCTATTGATCATCAATCAGGCTCAGTAAGAAACTGTTCTATGTATTTTATTGATAATAAAAGCAAGAATCACCCTTTGGTTACAACACACTTTCTACAAGACTCTTGCAACTTATTTTATTGATAAAATGGTAAAGACAAGCAGCAAAAACGATTGGCATTTTGTGAACAATCTAGTTTAGAACAATATCGAACTAACAAAATTACCAGTAACATCTTTTCTTTCTTTGACCTGACTGGTAACATATTTTCATGAATCTCATTATTGGTAACATAAAAAACAGTTGTAAAATCTAAGACAAGCAACAGGGCTGTGTTAACATGAGAACAATTTAGGGCAAGTAGAATCTCACTAGTGAGAACAACATTGAGCAAGAGAACACCCTAGAATCAATTTGAAAAATGAATGTCAATCATAATTCACAAAAGAAACCTGGACAACCCACTTTTCAAGATTGCCATGAGATGAGATTGAACAACCAACAACTTGGTGAAGTTCCTTGAATATATTAACCAGACTGGACACCCTCTGGGCCAGAGAAAGACAGACCCATAGCCGTTGAATCCCGTAGGAAAATCGAGTTCACTTTTATCTTCTCATTGAAAACTAGCCACGGATATGGAATTTTAGTTTCCCAAGCATTGACAGAGTTCTAGAAAAACGACAAAGAACAGAAAATCAAACTGACATGTAATCAAGGGCATTACTTTATATTGATGATACATTGATGAGATGTACAAGAATGCTTACCGAGTATAGCAACACCTGGCCATCCTCCATAATTTTCAGTGAAAATGACTTTTCATTGTGCTGCATGTCCAGTTATGTCAGCCCTCAAGAAAATCATACAAGAGGAAATGAATCATATAATGCTTATTGGGACAAATCAAATTTTATATATATACACACACAACAAACAGACACTGGCACAATATTTAGCCAATTGAGGACCATGTAGCCAAACTGTGGTTGATAAAGCATTTTTAATTACTTTCCTCTGACTATTGTAAGTTTACTTCCCAATTGATTAAAAAAGCCTGTATTCATCATGGCGTAAACATGATGAATACAATAGATAGAGGAGATTGACAGCATCAAGAACTTAGAGAAATAATTAGAAAATATTATAATCTAACAAAAACACGGGAAAAAAAAGCGCCATGCTTACCACAACAGAGCAAATTCCAGGATACAGGCCATAGCAAATGACTGCACGGATAAGATGCTCATCATAGCTCCATTCATTATAGGTGGTTGTGTAGGCATCAACAAGATTAGTATCTTTGACCCGGACCATGATATGGGTCCTGACCCAGAATGATAGCCTTGACCCGGTCAAAAGGGGTGGAGTTGAGAGTGTTGAAGATCAAGTGAGTCAGCGGATATATGGGAATGTCATCGCCACGGCCGCCGCAAATCTCACTCTCAATGAACTTGCAGAAGTTCTTAGCGTAATGCCTCCACCCACGTCTCCTCCACCAGCAGCTCCTCTACGTCTCCTCTAAATCAGATTTTATTTTTATTTATTCAAACAGGAAATGAAATGAAAATGAAATTTGGGTTTAATTAATTTCTTTACCTTTGGACTTGGAGTTGGAGACTCTGTCGGAGCAGATAGTGAGATTGCATCTGGCTTTGGCAAGCAACTTTTGGAATTCCATGCGTGACTTGTGCTCGGCGGTGAGGGTAGAGGCGCACCATCAGATTCGCATTTGGTTTGAGCAGATCCCCAAACTCAGATTTGTCAAAATCCCTTTACCCTAGCCCTAGAATCGAATCAACTTACTCAGACACAATAGAAGTAAAGAAAAAGCGAGACGAAGAGGATGAGGATGAGAGGTGCTTACCTGTGACACACTGGATGAAAGGTGCTGTCTGTGTGCTCTGTAGGCAATGGAGAGAAAGAGAGAAGACAGAGAAGGAAAAGATGAGATTTGAGTTTTTGTTTTTTGGATTTACAAAACGTATAAAATTTAAAAGCACCGCTTCTTTTTTCATTAGCCGCTAAAGCACAACGTGTTTTTAAAAAAACGCTATAGTAAAAAACATCCCCACGCGAAGACCAAACTTTCATAGCGTTTATTAGTTAAATTGCTATTACTATCTTACAATTTATAGCATTTCCAAAAAAACGCTATAATCATAAGCTATTAATATAGTCTTTTGTTGTAGTGTTTACTGCATCTCCAATCATTCCTTAGGGCATCTCAAATAGTTCGTTGAAAATTTCATTTCGTAACTCGAGGGATTTTCAATGTATATACCCTTGATGCATTTCAAATTGTACCCAGTCACATTACAAGTCATGTTTTGACGCTTCTAAAGTCATACCTTAGAGTTTCTGAACTCGTTTCTTAGGGTATACAAGTCGTTCGTTGAAAATTTCAATTCATAACTCGAGAGATTTAAATATTTATACCTTGGTGCATTTCAAATTGTACCTAGTGGCATCTCCAATCGTTCCTTAGGGCATCTCAAGTCGTTCTTTAGGGCATCCCAAGTCGTTCGTTGAAAGTTTCAGTTCGAAACTCGAGAGATTTTAAATGTTTAAACCCTTGGTGGATTTCAAATTTTACCTAATGACATCCTATGTCATGTCTTGACGCTTCCAAAGTCATACCTTAGAGTTTATCAAGTCGTTCCTTAGGGTTTCTCTAGTCGTTCATTATGGCATCTCAAGTCGTTCGTTAAAAATTTCAATGCGTAACTTGAGGGATCTTAAATGTTTATATCCTTTGTGCATTTCAAAGTGTACCTAGCCATATTCCAAGTCATGTTTTGACGATTCCAAAGTCATATCTTAGAGTTTTTAAAGTCGTTCTTTAGGGGATCCCAAGTCGTTTGTTGAAAATTTCAGTTCGTAACTCAAGAGATTTTAAATGTTTATACTTTTGTTGCATTTCAAATTGTACCCAGTCACATTACAAGTCATGTTTTGACGCTTCCAAAATCATACCTTAAAGTTTCTGAAGTCGTTCTTTAGAGCATCCCAAGTGATTTGTTAAAAATTTCAGTTCGTAACTCGAGGGATTTAAATGTTTATACCCTTGGTGAAAGTTTGTATTAAGTGATATATTCACTTAATGAACTTGATTAAATTCACTGTTAGTGATCGGATCCAAATTTTTTATTTTATATGATCATTCAGCAACTAGTCAAATAGACATAACTCTGACGATGCAGTAACTAAAATCTGAAACTCCAGATTGACTTGTAAAACCAAAACAACTTTAGTAAATACCACAAGTCAGAACACACCAAGGAATTGAGTGACAACCTATGCACTCAAAGGATCCATCAATGTAGGCATCCTAGTGCTATCAACAACTAAGTGGTGTGTGGGCAGATTTATCAAACTTTCATTTAGCATTCATGGTCTAAGTTAACATGCTGAAGTGAAGTGTGTGATCTTGTGAAGTTATTTCCAGATTAATAATCAACAACACATAAGAAACAAATCACAAACAAGGCACAAGATTGTTCACCCAGAAAACCACTAACGGTTAAAAACTGGGGGTCTTTTCCAGCTGACCAAGTAATCCAATAACAAGGGTTTCAATACAAGAAATCACACAACAAGCTCAAACACTCTAGTCCTACTACGGCATCTCAAGGTGTTGCTTAAGTCATACTAAGTTATAATCTAGAGTTTTTCCGTACGGCATCTCAAGGTGTTGCTTAAGTCATAATAAGTCGTAATCTTGAGAATTTTAGTTCATACCGGGAGGTATTTTAAATGTTTATATCCTTGGTGCATTTAAAATTATACCAAGTGACATTCCAAGTCATGTTTTAACGTTTCCCAAGTCATATCCTATAAGTTCTTAAGTTGTTCCTTAGGGTATCTTTAGTCGTTCCTTAGGGCATCTCAAATCGTTGGTTGAAAATTTCAATTTGTAACTTAGGAGATTTTAAATGTTTATACCGTTTGTGCATTTCAAATTGTATCTAGTCACATTCCAAGTCATGTTTTGATGCTTCTAAACTCAAACCTTAGAGTTTCTGAAGTCGTTCATTCAGACATCTTCAGTCGTTCCTTGGGGCATCACAAGTCGTTCGTTGAAAATCACATTTCGTAACTTGAGGGATTTTAAATGTATACCCTTGGTGCATTTCAAATTGTACCCAATCATATTCCATGTCATCTTTTGACGCTACCAAAGTCATACATTAGAGTTTCTGAACTCGTTCATTAGGGCATCCGAAGTCGTTCGTTGAAAATTTCAGTCATAACTTGAGAGATTTAAATGTTTATACCCTTAGTGCATTTCAAATTGTACCTAGTGACATCCCAAATTATGTTTTGACGGTTTAAACGTCATACCTAAGAATTTCTGAAGTCGTTCCTTAGGGCCTATTCTGTCATTCATTAGGGTATCTTAAGTCGTTCATTGAAAATTTCAATGCTTAACTCGAGTGATCTTAAATGTTTATACCCATGGTGCATTTCAAATTATACCAAGTTACATTCCAAGTCATGTTTTGACGCTTCCCAAGTCATAACCTAGAGTTTTTCTTAGGGCTGAGATTTTATGCCGAAAATTACCGACCACCGACCGAGCATTGTTCTGAAAATTACCGAAAATTTCAGTTACCGATACCAGGGTGTCGGTTTTCATTCCGAACTGGTGATTTCGGTAATAGTACCGACTTACGAAATCAAATACCGACGGTATACCGATACCGAACCTCTATTTAAAAAAAATTGAAATAATTCATTTTTATACATTTATTTGATTATATTTCTATACTATACCCTAAATAAAAAATACCTTTCTATATAATTTATAAAATAAATTTCTATACTATACCCTAAACAAATAGAGTAAAAAATATTAAATTCCCAAAACCCTAATATTATACTAAATTATAAACCCTATATAGTATATAGTATATAGTATATACTAATATACTATAATCTATAATTCTATATAGTATATAATGTATATTAGTATATCACTATATAATGTATATTAGTGATATACATTATAATGTATATTAGTGATATACATTATAATGTATATTAGTATATCACTATATTCTATTAAGTTTATACTATTAATAATTTAATACTATATCACTATATCCTATTAATAATTTAATACTATAAATTTATAATTCATAGTTGGTACTTGGTACTTGGTAGACTTGGTAGTAACTTGATAACTTGGTATATAGTATTATAGTACGTAATAATGTAATATACTAATATAGTATATACTAATATAGTATATACTAAATAGTAAATAGTAAATAATATATAGTTATATAACTTATATTATATACTATATACTAAATAGTATATAGTATTTACTAATATACTATAAAGTAGTAAAGTAATATAGACCATATAGTATTAACTATTAAGTATATACTATATACATTAATACATTATAGAAGTATAGAGTATAGGCTATACTGCTATAGTGCTATACCCTAAGGTTTAGAATATAATTAATGATATAAATTAAAAAACATATAAACTATTAAGTATTAACTATATACTATAAAAATTTAAAAAACATATAAATTATAGGGTTTAGTATTTATAAGTTATAAGTTATAAATTTATAGTATATACTATATAGTAAGTTAGTAACTAGTAACTAGTTAACTACTAACTATAAGTATAAACTATAAACTATAAACTATATACTATAAACTATATACTATAAATATAAAAACATATGTAATAAAAATAAAAAACTTCAAACCCCAATTGAAATTTGACCCCAAAAAACCCTAAACCCCAAAGTCCAAACCCCAAACGAAGCCCTAAAATACCCTAATCCTATTATTCATAAATTCCTAATTTCATAATGTCTAAAATCTAAATAATAAATGAATTTTTTTTAAAAAAAAAAAAACCACTTAAACAAAAGTCAAAAGTCAAAAGAACAGATTTTTTTTTTGTTTCACTCTCAAAGTCTCTCACTCTCTCAGTCTCTCTCTCTCTCTCTCTCTCTCTCACTCTCGAAAGTCTCTCTCTCCTCCTTCCCGCGACACCCTCTCTCCTTAGTCCGGCGTGACGCCGGCGAGCTAGGCGGCGAACCACCACCAAACTCTTCCTAGAATTTCTCAAGTCGTTATATAGGACATCTTTAGTGGTTTCTTAGGGCATCCTAAGTCGTTCCTTGATAATTTCAATTCGTACCTCGAGATATTTTAAAAATTTATACGCTTGGTACATTTCAAATTGTACCTAGTGACATTCCAAGTCATATTTTGACACTTCCTAAGTCATACCCTAGAGTTTTTCAAGTCGTTCCTTAGGGCATCTCAAGATGTTCGTTGAAAATTTCAGTTCGTAACTCTAGGTATTTGAAATGTTTATACCCTTGTTTCATTTCAATTTATACTTAGTGATATTCCAAGTAATGTTTTGATGCTTCCAAAGTCATACCCTAGAGTTTCTCAAGTCGTTCTATAGGACATATGTAGTCGTTTTTTAGGGCATTCCAAGTCGTTCCTTGATAATTTCAGTTCGTACCTCAAGATATTTTAAATATTTATACGCTGGGTACATTTCAAATTGTACCTAGTGATATTCCAAGTATGTTTTGACGCTTTCCAAGTCATACCCTAGAGTTTTTCAATTCGTTCCTTACGACATCCCAAGACTTTCGTTGAAAATTTCAGTTCGTAACTCGAGTTATTTTAAATGTTTATATCATTGGTTCATTTCAAATTATACCTAGTGACATTACAATTCATGTTTTGACACTTCCCACTCATACCCTAGAGTTTCTCAAGTCGTTCCATAGGGTATCTCCAGTCATTTCTTAGGGCATCCTAATTCGTTCCTTGAGAATTTCAGTTCATACCTTGAGATATTTTAAATGTTTATTCCCTTCGTACATTCAAATTGTATCTAATGACATTTCAAGTCATGTTTTGACATTTCCCAAGTGATACACTAGAGTTTCTCAAATCGTTTTATAGAACCTTTCAAGTTGTTCCTTAGGACATCCCAAGTCGTTCCTTGAGAATTTCAGTTTATACCTTGAGGTATTGCAAATGTTTATACCTTTGCACTACTACAATAATATAAATACACAACACTACCTACACAACGATTTTGTTACATACATGTAATTGTATGTATGCATGAAATCCAATGGTTTTCAGAATGATAGATTTTTGAATTTTCCCTACACAATTGTTATAATATGTGACCGTTGTGTAAGTGAAATAAAATGAAAAAATCAGTCGATAGTAACATAAAAAAAATTCCATGTTCACTGATATGTTGGCTCCTTCGATATTTTCACTTTCCCTCTGTCACTTTCACTTTCTCGATCTATTTCCTCTCACTTTTTCTCACCAAAATCAAAAGAGATATGAGAGAGAAGCCACCCTCTGCGTACCCACCTGACCTCCAAGCGCACTTGTTCGACCCTCCAAGCAACCTCACAAGCTCACTCCTCTCAATTTGCTCTCTCTCTCTCTCTTTCTCTCTCTCAGTCCAGTCGCACCCACCTCCAGCCAGCCCTCTCAGCTTACTCGCACCCACTTCTCACAGGTATCAAAATCTTCGATCTTCTATTTTACTCACCATTCTCTCTCCTACCCTGAATCTCAAGGTTAGAAGCTCTTTGATCCGTCTCTCTTTCATTACAAAGTACAAACTCTAGCTTTGTCACTCTTTCTTTTCTTTTGAAATTAGAAAGTTAGAAACCCATATCTGAGAACAACTACAAATCAATGAATAACGAAATCTCAGGGCTTCTTGTTCGTAAGAACGAATATTCTATTGCAACAAAAAACCGGCTTTTAAAAACAAGCTTCCCTTGTGGTCTGTGAGGAGGAAGAAGAGAGCGGAAGAAATGGTGGAAGAGAGGAAACTTAAAGCTCTTAAAGAAAAAGGAAGGAAGAAGAAGAAGCTGGATGAAGCTGGATGAGGACCTTGAAGATCCACCAGAGAGTTGTCGTAGATCTAGCCTCTTTCATGGCCATGGCCTGGATCGTGATCCTGGTGGTGGTGGATCTGGAGCGGGTTTGGCTATCTGAGGTAATAATTCCTTCTCTTTAATCTATAGTATTTTTCTTTGTAATTTTTGTTTTTCATGTAGTTGTTTTTCGTTCGTACCTCTAGGTATTTTAAATGTTTATACCTTTTGTGCATTTGAAATTGTACCTAGTGACATTTCAAGTCATGTTTTGATGATCCCCAAGTCATATCCTAGAATTTCTTAAGTCGTTCTTTTGGACATCTTCGCTCGTTCCATAGGGAATCCCAAGTTGTTCGTTGAAATTTTCAGTTCATAACTCTAGGGATTTTAAATGTTTATACCTTTGATACATTTCTAATTGTACATAATGATATTCCAAGTCATGTTTTGATGCTTTCCAAGTCATACACTGGAGTTTCTCAAATCGTTCCTTTAGACTCCTCAAGTCGTTCCTTGGAAATTTCAATTCGTACCTTGAGATATTTTAAATGTTTATACTCTTGGTACATTTCAAATTGTATCTAGTGACATTTCAAGTCATGTTTTGACGCTTCCCAAGTCATGCCCTACAGTTTTTCAAGTCGTTCCTTAGGTAATCCCAAAACGTTTGTTGAAAATTTTAGTTCGTAACTCGAGGGATTTTAAATGTTTATACTCTTGATAATTTTAGTTCATATCTCGAGGTCTTTTAAATATTTATACCATTTGTGTCTCTCAAATTGTATATAGTGACATTCAAAGTCATGTTTTGATATTTCTCAAGTCGTAACTTAGAGTTTTTTAAGTCGTTTTTTAGGTTATCTTCAGTCGTTCCTTTGATCCGTCTCTCTTTCATTACAAAGTACAAACTCTAGCTTTGTCACTCTTTCTTCTCTTTTGAAATTAGAAAGTTAGAAACCCATATCTGAGAACAACTACAAATCAATGAATAACGAAATCTCAGGGCTTCTTGTTCGTAAGGACGAATATTCTATTGCAACAAAAAACCGGCTTTTAAAAACAAGCTTCCCTTGTGGTCTGTGAGGAGGAAGAAGAGGGCGGAAGAAATGGTGGAAGAGGAAACTTAAAGCGCTTAAAGAAAAAGGAAGGAAGAAGAAGAAGCTGGATGAAGCTGGATGAGGACCTTGAAGATCCACTAGAGAGTTGTCGTAGATCTAGCCTTTTTCATGGCCATGGCCTGGATCGTGATCCTGGTGGTGGTGGATCTGGAGCGGGTTTGGCTATCTGAGGTAATAATTCCTTTTCTTTAATCTATAGTATTTTTCTTTGTAATTTTTGTTTTTCATGTAGTTGTTTACATGATCAAATCAACTCGATATAGGAATCGGTAGTAGTATGAGGTTTTTTAAATACAAGTTTAACTCAGTTGCAGTTCTTAATTGTTAGTAAGGAGAACAATAAAAGAATATCTCTGAACTTGTTCAAATTTACTATGTCATAGCCTAGAGTTTTTAAAGTCGTTCTTTAGTGAATCTTAAGTCGTGCGTTGAAAAATTCAATTTGTAACACTAGAGATTTTAAATGTTTATACTCTTGGTTCATTTTAAATTGTATCTAGAGACATTCTATGACATGTTTTGACACTTCCCAAGTCATACCCTAAAATTTCTCAAGTCCTTCCTTTGGATATCTCTAGTCGTTCGTTGAAAATTTCAGTTCGTAACTCGAGTGATTTTAAATCTTTTATACCCTTGGTGCATTTCAAATTGTATATACTGACATTTCAAGTAATGTTTAGACGCTTCCAGAGTCATACCCTAGAATTTCCTAAGTCGTTACTTATGTCATCTTCAGTCGTTCCTTAGGGCATCTCAAATCGTTCGTTAAAAATTTCAGTTCGTAACTCATGAGATTTTAAATTTTTTATACCCTTAGGGCATCCCAACTCATTCCTTTAGAATTTCAGTTCGTACCTCTAGGTATTCTAAATGTTTATTCCCTTGGTATATTTTAAATTGTATCTAGTAACATTTCAAGTCATGTTTTGACGCTTCCCAAGTCATACTCTAGAGTTTTTCAAGTCGTTCCTTAGGTAATTCCGAGACGTTTGTTGAAAATTTTGGTTCGTAACTTGAGGGATTTTAAATGTTTATACTCTTGATAATTTTAGTTCGTATCTCGAGGTATTATAAATATTTATACCATTTGTGTCTCTCAAATTGTATATAGTGACATTCAAAGTCATCTTTTGATGTTTCTCAAGTCGTAACTTAGAGTTTTTCAAGTCGTTTTTTAGGTTATATTCAGTCGTTCCTTAGGGTTTCACAAGTCGTTCGTTGAAAATTTCAGTGCGTAACTCAAGGGATTTTAAATTTTCTATACCCTTAGTGCATTTCAAATTGTGACTAGTGACATTCCAATTCATGTTTTGACGCTTTTAAAGTCATACTCTAGAATTTCTCAAGTCGTTCTATAGAACATCTCAAGCCGTTCCTTAGGAAATCCCAAGTCGTTTCTTGAGAATTTCAGTTCGTACCTCGAGGTACTCTAAATGTTTATACCCTTGATACATTTCAAATTGTACCTAGTGATATTCTAAGGTATGTTTTGACGTTTCCCAAGTCAGACCCTAGAGTTTTTCAAGTCGTTCCTTAGGACACATCCAAAGACGTTCGTTGAAAATTTCAGTTTGTAACTTGAGAGATTTTAAATGTTTATACCCTTTGTTCATTTCAAATTGTACCTAGTTACATTCAAAGTCATGTTTTCACGTTTTCTACTCATATCCTAGAGTTTCTCAAGTCATTCCATAGGGCATCTTCAGTCGTTTCTTAGGGTATTTCAAGTCATTCGTTTAAAATTCAGTTCGTACCTCGAGCGATTTTAAATGTTTATACCCTTGATGCATTTCAAATTGTACCTAGTGATATTCCAATTTATGTTTTGACGGTTTCAAGGTCAAACCCAAGAGTTTCTTAAGTCGTGCTTTTGGGCATCTCAAGTTGTTCCTTAAGGCATCCCAAGTCGTTCCTCGAGAATTTTCGTTCGTACCTCTAGGTATTTTAAATGTTTATACCTTTTGTGCATTTGAAATTGTACCTAGTGACATTTCAAGTCATGTTTTGATGATCCCCAAGTCATATCCTAGAATTTCTCAAGTCGTTCTTTTGGACATCTTCGCTCGTTCCATAGGGAATCCCAAGTTGTTCGTTGAAATTTTCAGTTCATAACTCTAGGGATTTTAAATGTTTATACCTTTGATACATTTCTAATTGTACATAATGATATTCCAAGTCATGTTTTGATGCTTTCCAAGTCATACACTGGAGTTTCTCAAATCGTTCCTTTAGACTCCTCAAGTCGTTCCTTGGAAATTTCAATTCGTACCTTGAGATATTTTAAATGTTTATACTCTTGGTACATTTCAAATTGTATCTAGTGACATTTCAAGTCATGTTTTGACGCTTCCCAAGTCATGCCCTACAGTTTTTCAAGTCGTTCCTTAGGTAATCCCAAAACGTTTGTTGAAAATTTTAGTTCGTAACTCGTGGGATTTTAAATGTTTATACTCTTGATAATTTTAGTTCATATCTCGAGGTCTTTTAAATATTTATACCATTTGTGTCTCTCAAATTGTATATAGTGACATTCAAAGTCATGTTTTGATATTTCTCAAGTCGTAACTTAGAGTTTCTTAAGTCGTTTTTTAGGTTATCTTCAGTCGTTCCTTAGGGTTTCACAAGTCATTCGTTGAAAATTTCAATGCGTAACTCAAGGGATTTTAAATTTTCTATACCCTTAGTGCATTTCAAATTGTAACTAGTGACATTCCAATTCATTTTTTGACGCTTGTAAAGTCATACCCTAGAATTTCTCAAGTCATTCTATAGGATATCTTAAGCCGTTCCTTAGGGCATCTCAAGTCGTTTATTGAGAATTTCAGTTCGTACCACGAGGTACTCTAAATGTTTATACCCTTAATACATTTCAAATTGTACATAGTGATATTCTAAGGTATGTTTTGACGTTTCCCAAGTCAGACTCTAGAGTTTTTCAAGTCGTTTCTTAGGACACATCCAAAGACGTTCGTTGAAAATTTCTGTTTGTAACTTGAGAGATTTTAAATGTTTATACCCTTTGTTCATTTCAAATTGTACCTAATTACATTCAAAGTCATGTTTTCATGCTTTCTACTCATATCCTAGAGTTTCTCAAGTCGTTCCATAGGGCATCTCCAGTCGTTTCTTAGGGTATTTCAAGTCATTCGTTTAAAATTCAGTTCGCACCTCGAGGGATTTTAAATGTTTATACCCTTGATGCATTTCAAATTGTACCTAGTGATATTTCAATTCATGTTTTGACGGTTCCAAGGTCAAACCCAAGAGTTTTCTTAAGTCGTGCTTTTGGGCATCTCAAGTCGTTCTTTAAGGCATCCCAAGTCGTTCCTCGAGAATTTTCGTTCGTACCTCTAGGTATTTTAAATGTTTATACCCTTTGTGCATTTGAAATTGTATCTAGTGACATTTCCAGTCATGTTTTGATGTTCTCCAAGTCATACCCTAGAATTTCTCAAGTCGTTCTTTTGGACATCTTCGCTCGTTCCATTGGGCATTCCAAGTTGTTCGTTGAAATTTTCAGTTCATAACTCAAGAGATTTTAAATGTTTATGCCTTTGATACATTTCTAATTGTACATAATGATATTCCAAGTCATGTTTTGACGCTTCCCAAGTCATACACTGGAGTTTCTCAAATCGTTCCTTGAAAATTTCAATTCACACCTTGAGATATTTTAAATGTTTATACCCTTTGTGCGTTTCAAATTGTACCTAGTGACATTTCAAGTCATGTTTTGACGCTCCCCAAGTCATATCCTAAAGTTTCTCAAGTCGTTTCTTTGGACATCTCCGCTCGTTTCATAAGGCATCCCAAGTTGTTCGTAGAAAATTTAAGTTCATAACTTTACGGATTTTAAATGTTTATTTCATTGATGCATTTCTAATTGTACCTAATGATATTTCAAGTCATGTTTTGACGTTTCCCAAGTCATAACCAGAATTTCTCAAGTCGTTCATGAGGGTTTCTCAAGTCATTCATTGAGAATTTAATTTTGGAACTCAAGGTATTTTAAATGTTTATACTCTTGGAGCATTTCAAATTGTACTTACTAACATTTCAAGTCATGTTTTAACGCTTCTCAAGTCATACTCAAGAGTTTCTTAAGTCGTTCCTTAGAGTATTTCAAGTTGTTCCTTAGGGCATTCCAAGTCGTTCCTTGAGAATTTCAGTTTGTAACTCGAGTTATTTTAAATGTTTATACCCTTTGTGCATTTCTAATTGTTCCTAGTGACATTCATAGTTATGTTTGATGTTTTCTAAGCCATACCCTATAGTTTATCAATTTGTTTCTTAGAGCATCACAAGTCGTTTTTGAGAATTTCAGTTTGTACCTCGAGGTATTTTTAATGTTTATACCCTTGGAGCATTTTAAATTGTATCTAGTAACATTCCAAGTCATGTTTTGACACTTCTTAAGTCATACCCTAGAGTTTCTTAAGTCGTTCGTTTGGACATCTCTAGTCGTTCCTTAGGGCATCTTAACTCGTTCTTTGAGAATTTCAGTTCGTACCTTGAAGTATTTTAAATATTTATACCTTTTGTACATTTCAAATTGTATCTAATGACATTCCAAGTTATGTTTTGACGTTTCCCAAGTCATACACTAGAGTTTCTTAAGTCGGTTCTTAAGAATTTCAGTTCGTATCTCGAGTTATTTTAAATGTTTACACCCTTGGTATATTTGAAATTGTTTCTAGTGACATTCGTAGTCATGTTTTGATGCTTCCCAAGTCATATCATATAGCTTCTCAAGTCGTTCATTGAGAATTTCAATTCATACCTCGAGGCATTTTAAATGTTTATACTCTTGAAGCATTTCAAATTGTACTTAGTAACATTTCAAGTCATACCCTAGAGTTTTTCAAGTCGTTCCTTAGGGCATCCTAATTCGTTACTTGAGAATTTCAGTTTGTATCTCGAGGTATTTTAAATGTTTATACCCTTCGTACATTTTAAATTGTACATAGTAACATTCCAAGTCAAGTTTTGACGTGAATCAGAGGTGCAGCTATTGCACATGTTTTTTCTCAGTAAGTAGTGTCACCATTGTCATGGTATTGCTTGTTATCGTTAATTCACATTTACAACTTCTTTTGAAGTCGCAGTTCATTGTTTTATTTTCCCTTCGTACTTTTAATCTTAATTCTATGCATCTTTTGTCAATATTAAGGTGTTTACTTGATATCGTTTTAGGTACTTGTTGGCATTGATTCTCGTCTTAATCTTGTTATGGTGCAGGGCTCCCTTATGCTTGCTCCAACACATAAGTACATGAGAGTAAGGTCGATCGGTGCACTTGCAGTTCTTACATTGATTATGCAAGGGATATTCATAGGGTTTAAGGATACCAAAACACCTTTGTATGTCATTGGTGGGCCTAGTTTTCTGTTATAATTTTCCAGCCTCTAATACTTTGATTTAATTTTCTGCCTTCACTACCCTTTAGCTTAAGTATGCTGAAAACCAAGAAAGAAAACACCACTGTATTTAAGTTAAAGCCTGCCTAGTAATGGCCAACTCTTCTTACTACTATAAGAAAAATCTTTGAATAAATTCTTGAGATTATTGTATTCCTAAAGTTATTTTGAAATATAATAGTAATAGAAAATCTTGATTGAGAACACCATAAACACGGAAATGAGAGTTATGTGATCTAGACATGTAACATGATATACCTAACTTGAAAAACAATTTTCCTTGCCTTAATTTCACAAGAAAAAACTGTAAAAGTTCACTCTCCAATAGAAATGTCAATGCAAATGAATTAGCTTATGTTATTACACTGTGGCATCTTGATTCACAGTTCATGGTTTTGTTTGTCAAACTAATTATTTGTTTCATATGGTGTTATTGTAGTTGTGGGATATGCAATCAACATTGCTTTGGATTCATTACTCATCTTTGTCTGCGATTTGGGCATCAGAGGTTCAGCTATTGCACATCTTCTTTCTTAGTGGGTAGTGTCACTCTATTCATGGTATTGCTTGTTATTGTTAATGCACATTTACAACTTCTATTGAAGTCTCGCCATTCGTAATTCTAATCTTGATTTTTTATTCATATTTGTCATGGTTAAAGTGTTAATTTCATACCGTTTTAGGTACTTGGTGGCGGTGATCCTCTTCTTAATCTTGAAAACAAAAGTTGATTACCTCCAAGCTTAATATGCTTTTAGTTTGGTTGAATTATAAAGAATGGTAAAGAGCTTGATTCCTCCATCCCTCATTATTGTATATCTAATGGAGAGTGAAGGATTTGGATACATTCATTACAACATATTTTCCTTGACTGCCTATAGCACACCTTAATAATTGGACTTACTCATGTACCAAACTTTGGACCATATTACACATTTTGTAGTAGCAAATCAGAAATATTTATTATTACAACTATTTTAGAGTCTTAGACAATCTTTGTGTTTTGGCCCTCTGCTATTTAGGCTATTCTAGCATGCACATTTGCTGAGAAAGACTACAAAAAGGCAACAGCTACTGCAACCCGGGTATCACAGGTACTAATTCAGTTTGTCCACATAACAGTACCAATAAAGACTTTAGCCATTCATGAATTGAAGAACTAAAAGATTTTTTTTTTCTTTAAATTTTGTGCCGAGTTTTTTTCACAAAAACAATGGGACACCTTAATTTGTGAAAGAATCTGTTGTACAAATGAGCTTTATCCTTGGTGTGGGCTTTCTCTTCTTGTTGGAATCGAGTTGTACTTTGGAGCTTGAATCTTCTCTAAAGATGTGAACTTTGTTACTCACTATCATTCTCGAAAAAGTATACCATACATATGAGAATCATGAAAATTTGTAAAATTAGGAATGAGAGACTGAAATTTCAGGAATTGGTTGAATTACTTATGTAAATAGTAATTAAGAAATTAATTTCCTCCCTAATTTAGCCAGTTCATTTCTATTTCTATATACTTCTTGATCCTTATTAGTTATCATTCTTGTGGTGTGGTCCATGATTAAGAAATGTATGGGTCGGGATTTGTCTTATTTGGACCTTTGTGTCTACCATAAGTTCGATGTCTGATGTATAATTCTTGGTTTTACAAACATACGAGAATGACAAGCCCTATGCTTCTTGGCAAGTTTGCTTTTTCTTTCAAGCTACCACCATAGAAGGTTTTTTCTTCCTCTCCAAGCTTGCTTTTTATTCAAATCAAAATCAGATATTTTCAACATCTAGGAAAAGTAAAAATGAATGAAAAGTAAGAAATAGACAAAATCAAACGTAATAACCTATGAGCTAAATTTCTCTTTTGGTCCCTTTATACGGCCAAGTTTAGTTTTTATCTCTATAATTTTAATAGTGTCAATTTTTCGTATTGCATTTTACAAATCCTTGCAATTGAAGGACACGTTAGCATTTTCGTTAATTAAGCCATCAAATATGTAGTGATTTTCATTTTATACTTTACAAATTGTTCGTAATTGAAGGACAAATTTGATGACTTAATGGATGAAAATGCAATCCTTGAATTGCAACCGTTTCTAAAGTACAAGATCAAAATTGAAAGTATGTGGATGAAAGTAAAACTTGTCCAAATTTTAGGGGCTAAAAGTGAAATTTGGAATGCCATATATTTATGGCTCTTAAGTAGGGGTCGGGAATGGGCCGGGCTAGCCCGGCCCTAGTCTTTCGGGTTCAGGCTGGGCTCGGGCTTAAATCAAAGGAGTCCAATAAAGCTTTCGGGTCAGGCCGAGCTGGACTTCGACCTTAATACATAAGTTTGAAGGGTTCAGGGCTTGGAGGGCCTTACCAGGCTAGGCCCGAACGGGCAGCCCAGAATGGGCCCAAAGCCTGTTTACACACATATATATCTTCAATAAAAAAATATAAGATTTTGGCTATGTTCTGATTTGAACATGAGACCTCGCAGAACAAGCTTTAACTTTTAACTAACTGAGCTGAATAATTTATTTGTCTAGTTTGTAAATCATAACATATTTAATAGGTTTTTCGTTTGTTTATTCTAATAAATTATTTTAATAGGTTAGTATATAATACTATTATGTTAGTAATAGTGAATAGTGTAATACCATAAATAATAAACTTTTAAAATTATATACAACATTACAATTATAATAAAAAATAAATGCATATGTGTATATACATATTTTATAATACAACTATAATTAAACTTATTAAACCACGATCGTTCATTAATTCGACCATCGTTACCTCACTTTTACATCTCTAATTTAGCTAATTTTTTGGATGAATTATCTTTGAGTGAGGAACTAAAACATGAACGATTTAGATCATTGAAAACACGATTAAGATCTGAGCTTCTACATATAAATACACTTGAATAGTATAATTTTAAAAGCTTTACCGTTGAAACATTGTCGTTTCTATAATTGTGAAACCCACAACGTGATTTCAACAATCTGAGCCGTTCATTTTCTATGTTTATAATCAAAGATCATCTTCACAAAAAATCGGCCAAATCAGAATTCATTTACCCGCTCAATTATCATTAGAAAAACCACGATCGTTCATAAGTTGGACCACCGTTACCTAACTTTTACATCTCCGATTGAGCTAATTTTTTGGAAGAATGATCTTTGAGTGAAGAACTAAAAAATGAACGATTCGGATCATTGGAAACACAATTGCATCATATGTTTATTAAACATATGTAATAAAAACTCTAAACCCCAAACACTCACAAACCCCAAATAATACTTTTAAAACAATCCAAATCCCAAATAATAAATTTAAATATTTAATACAAAATTTGAGATTCCTTACATATTAAATTATTAATACATTATAAATATTATATAAAAAATCCGAACCCAATTCAACCCTAAACCGAACCCCAAACCCCAAAATACCCAAAATTAATAAAATATTAACAAAGTAATAACCTAATTGTGTGAGAGACACACAGACCTATCTCAGACTCTCGTCGCTTCCTTGCTCAAACCTAATTTATTGGAGTAAACAAACGAAAAACCTATTAAATATGTTATGATTCTCAAATTAGACAAATAAACTAGTCAGCTCAGTTGGTTGAGAGTTGAAAATTGTTCTGTGAGGTCTCATATTTGAATCAGAATATAGCTAAAATCTCATATTTTTTTGTTGAAGATATATATATGTGTGCAAACGAGCTGTGGACTGGGATTTGGACCGATCTTTGGGTAGGCCTAACCGAGTTGGGCTTCGGGCAGACCGTGGGCTTCAAAGGGATGACACAAGTCCAGCCCAAGGGAGTTTCGGGCCGGCCCAAAATTCGGGCCTAATCGGGCTTCAGGCCCCGGGGCTTTTTGGTGAGGCTTACTCTTAAGTTAAACCATTCATTTCACACCATACACGTGTAAGGCCTTGAGTGCTCCACGTCCCTCTTTTAAGTAACCTAATAACCCAAAGGAAGCGAGAAAGCCAAAGTCACCTCAGAACAGTGTCAAAGAAGAAAAGAAAGAATGGCAAAGAAAACGATGGAAGTGGTGAAGGGTCTGGACTTGCAGAGGTACATGGGGCGGTGGTACGAGATAGCCTCATTCCCATCAAGGTTTCAGCCCAAGAATGGAGAGAACACAAGGGCTACCTACACTCTCAGAGATGATGGGACTGTGAATGTGCTCAATGAAACTTGGACTGATGGGAAAAGAGGTTTCATAGAGGGCACTGCCTACAAGGCTGACCCTTCCAGTGATGAGGCCAAGCTCAAAGTCAAATTCTATGTTCCTCCATTCTTGCCCATCATCCCTGTTGTTGGTGATTATTGGGTTTTGTATATTGATGACGATTATCAGTATGCTTTGATTGGCCAGCCTAGCAGGAACTACCTTTGGGTATGTGTATATATGCCTTTCACTTCGTTGATTAATTTGTTAAAATTTATTAGTATCTTTTGTGTGTGTTTGAATTTTGATGATGATTTTTCTTTGCTTTTTTAATTTATACTTAATTGTGTATAACCTTTTCCCTTTTTGTGGGCAATTTGGTCAGATATTAAGCAGGCAGACTCATCTAGATGATGAAATTTACAACCAGCTAGTTCAAAGAGCCAAGGATGAGGATTATGATGTTAACAAGCTTCACAAGACACCACAGAGTGACTCTCCACCAGAAGGAGAAGAAGGCCCCAAGGACACCAAGGGAATCTGGTGGTTCAAATCCATCCTGGGAAAATAGTGAATTTCTGGCAACAATAATAGCATATTGGGGGTTTTCTTAGTATATATATTATATATATATATATATTTGCAATAAAAAACCTCTTTATGCAACATGTAGACTAGGACTAGGAGTACCCGTGTTAATTTATGTTTTAGTTAGTGTAGAGTCAAGAATGTTTGTGGATGCAAATTGTGAGGCCTATAGTTTAAAAGTGTGAAAGAAAGAAATGATCTTGAAAATTTCCATATGGTTCTATGTAATTTGTGTTTGTGTATGTGGATTTTGATTTTTGATTGTCTTTCTGAATATTAATTGTTAGTGGAAAGAATCCAAGGATGACCCTTGGATTCAGCTTTAGACTTCACTCTCGGTTAATTATTCTCTTTGAGGACAAAAGGAGAAACTGTGCTGTAGATTTCAGGGTGATTATGAAGTTCAATGGATGTGGGGTATATCTTGAACTTTCGTTTTTCCATTGTTATAAACATTTTAGGCCAACTTACAGTGAATGATGTGATGTCCCTCTCAACTACCAGTGATGTTACTCTGGTTGACATCATCTCTTCTCGCTGATGGTTTGGCTGTTTCTGGACAGGTAATTTAGTTTCTATTTTCTTTTTCTCTATTCAAAATAATAAAAAGGAAAAAAAATTGATGGAGTGTGACTTAAAAGTCACACATAGTGCCTGCTCTTTAAATTATAGTTAGTGTGTTTCCCAGATTTCACATTTTAAAGTTCCAAATCAGAAATATTTTCTATTACAACTATTTTAGAGTCTTAGACTATCTTTGTGTTATTTGTCCTCTATTGTCTAGGCTATTCTAGCATGTGCATTTGCTGAGAAATACTACATAAAGGCAACAGCTACTGCAACCTAGGTATTACAGGTAATAATTCGGTATGTACACATACCAGTAAAGGCTGCTTTTAATCATTCATGATTTACAAGAACCAAAAGATATATTTTTTTACTTTAATTGCATTCGAGTTCACATTCAAAAGAACCCTCAGAGGCCTTAATTTGTGAATGAATGAATTTGTTGTGCAGATGAGCTTTATCCTTAGAGTGGGGCATGCTCTTCTTGTTGGAATTGCTTTGTACTTTGGACCTGGAATCTTTTTCTAGAGATGGGTCAGCATTTTGAACCTTATAAAGACCTGCCTCCTGCTACATAAATATAGCTCGATTAATTTGTTTTCCATGTTCCATCAGTTTGTTTTCCATCTTTTGTATTTGATGGTGTGAACTTTGGTGCATCTACATACTCTGCATACTCCTTGACAAGTCTATTATTATAAGCCTATTACCCCACTATAGATGACACTAAATGTTTTGCAATTAACCAAAATTCTTTATTTCTTCAGGTTCTGGCCGGTGGCCATAGCAAGCATTGGTCCTTGTTTCATCTTTCTAATCCAATGGTTTTGTTGGAATCTGGATTGCTTTGACCATCTATATGGGGCTGCGTGCATTTTCTGGCGTTTGGAGGTAACTTTCTTTCTAAAACAAGGGTTATTCTACAATAGCAGGCAGTATTGATATTGAGAGTTTGTTTCTCTTATATTTTTGCCCATGTGTACCAAAAAAATTTAAGGAGATTTTTGTCCACACATTTCTCAAGACAAATTCTCAACAAAAAAAAAATTTAATATAACAGGTGTATATACTCATTGTGGCAATCTCTTTTATCACGTGTTAGCCCAAACACATTTCCGAAGACACACAAATTCTCAAAAAGGATTTCCACATCACTAGCATATTCACCCTATTATGTGCCTCTTCTCTTGTCACGTGATAAAAAAGAAATACACAATAAATGTATACACTCGGTACATGGGAGTTTTACTCGTATTCTTTGCACACTAGAACAACCACTGAAACAACAAGAATTCGTTTACTATATGCAAGGACTAAAATGCCCTGTATATTCATCTGTGTTTAACTCACAATACTTTTGCCCACACATAAGTCTAGAAGCGGGTGCATTCAGGGGCGAGTGGAGGCAGTTGCCCATGGGGTTGCCACTTGGACCAAAACCAAAACAAAAAAATTCCGTGATTTTTGGTATCGGTATTTTTCAGTTTTGGTAGGCTTCGGTTTTTCGGCATATTTTGAAAATTTTTGTTTTTATACTTTTGGTTAAATTTCATTTTTTTTTTTGGTGATTAGTTTTCACTAATTCTAATTATAATCAATAAAATTACAATTTATAATTTTTGATTGAAAAGAGTTATAATTTATCTTAATATGATGCAAAACCCATAATATTTGATGAATATATAATTTGGAAGTTTCATAAACACGTTTTTATAACCTTTACACTTTAAAATAAATTTATTTTATGATAGTACTAGAATATATCACAGAACAAACACAGTTAATTTAAATATATAGTGTAAAATTTGAATATACCAAATTACCAAATTGTTAATTGTAAAATTCCTATTATACTATATATTAATATAACTTAGTACTAATGATACAAATATATTAACATCATATGTTAAAATGCCTCAAAAAGAGACTGAGGCAAGGGTAATGAGGAATATTTGAGAGCTCGTTTCGCTTAATTTTTTTTTTTAAAGTTTCTTCAACTCGCCACCATGAAAAGATATTTATGGATCCCCCATTGCATAAGTCAAAAAATATTATAAATCCACCTTAATACAATACAGCCTGAATGGTAGAACAAGACCCGAAACAAATAGAAAAATAATATTGGAGCATTTTCACATATGGTCCAAATCACTTGAACTAAGGTGGCTGCTTTTATAGATTTGCAGGATGGGGACGGGAACAAGGCCTTGGAAGTTTCTTAGGAGTCGTTCACTACCACAGTACAATAGGACTTTCATTAGTCTAGTAATCAACACAGAAATATTTAAGAAGGGAATGACTAGCCCTAGATTTTAGTCTTGTGATTTAGCAAATGAAGAAACAGAAGCAAATATATGATTCCTACCTAGTCGTATGATTTTATATCTATACTATTATATAGAGCAAGAAGTTTCAAGTTTGGTGCAACTTTTGAAAATTTTAAAAATTACCGCAGAATTTGTAATTCGATTCCCTGCAAAGTAAAATGGTACAAACCATCAACAACATATAGTGCAACTAAGCAAAATAAACCACAGTTCCATGACGTGTCCCCAACATGTACAATCAGCTCCATTTGCATCGTGTTAAAAGTGCATTTCCAGGTTCCATATCAAAGGCTTAAGTGCTGGAAGTGCTAAACCCCAGAATATATATTGGAAATTGAAAACCTCCACTTTAATTGATGTAAAAGTAAAACAGTAGGTAATGATCAACATGACAAGACTGAAAGTTGTCCGCATACTTCTGCAACGCCACACTGGTTAAAAATCCAAAGAAATGGTGATGAGGACAATCAATAAATTTTCCGAACCTCATATTGTAAAGATATCATAATGAAAGATTTATTAGCGTTAAGCAGATAATCCTCCCGATTTAAGAAACTCAGAAATCTTCTAATTTCATCAGAAACAGTGCTAAACTGCTATAATTATATTAAGAAATTAACACATAGTTCTAAGAAATCCAATTGTTTTATGCTTTTCTTCTTATGGTAAGTGATGTAATGAAACTTAAGAGTAAGAAGGCTGTAGAAACAAACTTCGGCAATAAAAATAAATGGAGTTGTACGTAATATATTTTGGAGCAGTACAGAATATTCTAGCATGGGAATATTAAAAAAATACTTTTTTTCCTTCCATGCTTCTGGGCCTTAAATCTTCATATATCTTACTACATCTTTGTATATTTTTCTGCAGGGGAATTCAATTCCATGACTCATTCTTTAATTCAATTTCAATTTTATAAACTGTACAAAATTTTTATATACTTGAGATCAAATTAATATTGTAACTTATTGTATTATTATTGAGATGAACTATTTTCTGTATCTTTAATTCCTTGCTGGGGATGAATGCTCAAGAATCAAGACAATAAGGTTGCTTTTTCTTATTCAACAAAACAAAGAATTTTTATTGTTCCCTTCTGCTCTTAGTTTGCTTTCTGTCATTTCTTTTTATTTTCAGTTTTGTTCCATTTAAGAATTGTGGTCATGAACAAGCTAGAAGCCTAGAATCATATACTTTGTTTTATTATTAATTACTTCAAAGATGCCCAGTAAGGTCTTATAAATACTGCTAATGAGGATCCATCTTTAGAACACCTCCAAAATTAGCTTTTGAAACACTTCAGATCTCCACTTTAACTCACCTTTGCTTTTATCCTGATTGATCAAGGCAATGGCAGAAGGAGTTCTCTTAGCTTCAACATTGCTGAAGGAATCAATGGAAGGCTAAGCTCCCTTGCCTTCAAGAGATTGGATTGCTTTGGGGTGTCAAAGATGAACTCAAGAAGCTTCAGGACACAGTTGCTGAAATCCAAGCTGTTCTTCTTGATGCAGAGCAAAAACAGGCCAATAATGAAGTCAAACTCTGGCTCAAAAGCCTGGAAGATGTAGTTTATGATGCTGATGACCTTGCTGGATGAATTTTATACTGAAGCTCAGCGGAGAAAAACGGTGCCTGGAATTAATAAAATCTCAAAGATTAAAAACGGTGCCTGGAATTTTGCTTTTTGGCTAAAGATAGGTCATAAGATTAAAAAAATTAATGGGAGACTTAATGTGATTGCAAATCGTAGAACCAAGTTTCACTTAGAAGAGCGATTTGAAGAGACCATTTATAACTAGAGAGAGGGAAACTCATTCATTTGTCCCTATGGAAAATATTATTGGGAGGGAAGAAGATAAAAGGGCAATTATACAACTTTTGTTGGATCCTCTCTCAAAAGAAAATGAAAATGTAGCAATCATTTCCATAATTGGATTTGGAGGGTTAGGGAAAACTGCCCTTGCCCAACATGTATTTAATGATCAGGTAGTCCAAAGACATTTTCATTTGAAAATGTGGATATGTGTCTCTGATCCATTTGAGTTGAGTACTCTTGTTAAGAAAATCATTGAATCTGCATCTTTTGAAAAAGTTGAAAACCTTCATATGGATCTATTGCAAAATAAGCTTAGGGGAATTATAGATGGAAAAATATACCTCCTTGTGTTAGATGATGTGTGGAACGTTGATGATGAAAAATGGTTTGGCTTGAAAGTCTTGTTGATGGGTGGTGCAGAAGGCAGTAGAATATTCATAACTACTCGAAGTGAAAAAGTTGCAATTATATCAAACACAAATAAGTCATACACCTTAAGGGGTTTGGATGAAAAGCAGCCTTGGAATTTATTTAAGCAAATGGCTTTTGGAGATGAAAAAGAGCCAGAGAATTCAACAATTAAGACAATTGGGGAGAAGATTGCTAGAAAATGTGAAGGAGTTCCACTTGTTATAAGGACGATAGGACGAATGTTGCATTCTAAACTGCAAGAAACTGAATGGTTGGCTTTCAAGAATACCGAACTTTTGAAAAAAAAGCAAGAAGAAAACAATAAGATTATACGAACATTTAAACAAAGTTATGATGTTCTCCCATCACATTTAAAACATTGTTTTGCTTATTGTAGCTTGTTCCCACCTGATTATGAGTTTGATGTAAAGAGTTTAATTCAACTTTGGGTGGCACAAGGATTTTTCAAGTCTTCAAATCAATGTTTGGAAGATGTTGCTTATGAATTTGAAGGAATTACTTTAGCGATCTTTTTTCCAGGAAGAAACAAAAGATAAGTTTGGTATGATAAGCAAGTGTAAAATGCATGATATGATGAATAAACTGGCAATTTCAGTTTCAGGGATGGAATCCATTAAGTTTATGGATTTTAAAAACAAACATTAATTACGTAATGGCACAATTTGTAAATAGTAAGAAATTAATGGCATATTGTTATCCTACGTTGAAACAAGATTTTAAATATAGACTTTAGCTATTAAAAAAATTAATAGTATTAAATTCTTAAAAAAATAATTTAATGGACTAATATCTAAATGACCCTTAGTTTTATGGTCATCTTCTTGAGTCCTTTAATTCTGGAAAGCTAGAGTTAGTACTAAAATATAAAATATTTATTAATCTAAATCTTAACATAAAGAACCAGTATACTAAAACAACCCAAAATTTTTTTATTGATCCCATGCTCCATGCCGTCTACTATTCTTTACTAGGACGGTTCACGCAGACAAGGACAGAAGTATCATTTTCTCTCGTCAATCTTTGTGTGTGACCTTGTTTGAACAAAAAATGAGACTCAAGTTTTTTGTTTGTACTTGATATAGAAGATACCTGCCACATAATGCCTTTATATGGTACGGTGTGATCTGGGGCTTATAGAACCATCAACCAAGGGTGGTTCAAGCTAGCAATACCTAAGTTAGGTGACACTTAATTAAATTGTCCTTTCCTCTTCTGCATTGTGTTCAGCTAGTACAGAATTACTTATTTACTTGTCTAGTTTAATTTACTTATATTTTTTTTTTTTTCCTTGCCTGAATCACTCTTAATTAAGTGGCAAATTGAACCAAGTGTTTTCTAATTTCCAGAAAGATATTTCACCCTAATACGTGTTGCGTCTGTTAGGAATTTAGATATATATATATATATTGCATATTGTGCACCTTTTCAGAATCAAGGACGAAATATTCCCTTAAAAATGCTACTGATCCGCCTATGTCTCAGTATAGAGTCTCTCTCTCTCTCTCTCTCTCCTCTGCAATGATTATTGATTAGTCTACTAAACGACAGAAATTCTGAGCATAGAGTACCACTGTACAAGGCATGCTTTTATATATACCAGTTTGAGGAACTATATATTTTGCTGGAATTGTCAAAGCTGATTTTTTTTTTAAATGGAAAAAAGAAATATGTGGGTTTTAATGGAAGAAATTTTAATTTTTAGGGGATTTTCCTAATTGTCTATTTTTTTTTTCTTTGGTAAATGGTTCTTTTCCAAGCATACCATATATGTATTGCAACTTGATCTTCACGTAATAAGATATTTACTTACTATTTTGGTTTTATCATAATTGGATGTTTTATTGGTTCTCGATTTATCTAATTTTTTGTAAGGATAATCCTTATATAAAGACTTAGAAATTAGACGGCTTTGATCATCAAATTAAAATACGAAGTGAGTCACCATACCTCATGATGTTTAAGATGGGGTATACCTCAATGGAAGAGACCTCGATCTAACCAAATCGAATTGCATTGGACCCAACTCTTAATTAATTTAAGAGATAATTAGGTTTGGGTCATTTAACAAAACAGTTTTTAGATGGAGACCGGTGATATTTTAAAATTTCTAAGAAAATTCTTTTTATTCATAATAAAGTCCTTTAATTTATAAGAAATTTTTTTTTAATTCATATAAAGTCCTTTTAATTTATAAGAAAATCATTCTAATTCATAATAAAGTTCTCCCCTAATTTGAAGGGTATTTCCCCTCTTAAAGTGTAGAGTGGGCTTTGTAGAGGCTGAATGTTAGGTTTTAACTCCAAGATTTTGGGCGGAGCCCAAAATTCCGGAGTTAAAACCTAACATAAAGCCGTCAAAGAAGAAAAATAAAAGGAGTTGTTTAAAAACTCTAAATCACTACCGGCCTTAGTCTAAAAAAGACTCATAAAATAAACTGGACTCTAAGTCTCCCTTAATTTAATTTGAATCGTCCATTTTTTTGTCTCTATTTTAGCATCACCTTTACAAAAAATAAGCCAAATCAAAACTATTTACTCATCTAACTTTTGATCAAATAAATAGATGAATATAGTGTTTATGATAAACACTGAAATGATGAATATGCATGATAATCACATGGCCAAATGATTTTCGATCTAGTCAATTTTATGCAAGGATCGATAATTTATAAATTTATAAATTTATAAATTAGATGATTTAGATCGTTTGACCATATTAATTTATACAAGTTGGGGATTTCTCATGGTGCTCTCTCCATATAGTATTTCAACATCTGAATAGTATTTAAATATCATCTTTACAAAAAAATTAGACGAATCGGAAACCATTAAACTATTTAATTTTGATCAAATAAGTAGACGGACAAAATATCGATCTTTGATAAATACTTGAAATTAATGATGAACATTTAATCATACGGGTATGGTTTCCGAATTAGCTAATTTTTTGTAAGGATGATCATTTAATGGAAACTTAAAATGTAAACTATTTTGATCATCAAAATACAATATGAAATTAATCTTACAAGAGACCTATTAATTAAAATCATGAATTTAATTTGTAGGTACAAGCCGTAGTACTCATGCAGTGTTTCAAGTTAATATATTAATTTGCGAGCTCACCCATGCATGTAACACGACAAATTCAAACCAAGCGAGTTTCATGCAATTGAATTTCCAGGTGCCAAACTTAATTGCATGCTGCCTGAATAGAATAAATAAAGATGTTCACCAAAAAAATAATAATAATAATAATAAAGATGTTGACAACGTACTGAATTTGTAGTAGCTAGCTACCTAAGAGCGAGGCTCATGCCGCTTATGCATGTATTGACGTTAGCTAGAGATCTTCCCTTCATATATTGGTTATGAATTTGTAGTATATATAAGTCAAAGGCTGTGGTAGCTGTTCGATATCATTTTGGGAAAGCTGAAGTGAAAGGAAACAGTTGCCAGTTCCAAAATACTTGGAACTATTTGGTCGAGTGGAACGAGTGGGACTGCTTTTTGGGTGAGTAAGATTTCATATGCATACCAATTTGGTGGGTCTGAAATTCTGGCACTAACAATGAGATTAGATGTTTGGCCTCACATACTTGGCATAGTTATATTGAGCTTAATTAGATTGTGAGAAATATGCATTAATTAGCTTTTAAATAGAGTGGCATATAAAGCTCAATCAAACTGAGTATTGTTAGGGTTGTTACACATTATTGATCTATTCTCTAACAATTTATAATACGTTTGGGGTTTAGTGAGTACATTTTCATATATATATATATATATATATATATGCGTACATACTAATTACCAACTAACCAATTTAAAGCTCAGGCATTAACATTGGTATGAGATTGCTTGGTCACCCATACTCCTATAATATTATGAGAACTGCACTAATTTTTAAAGTAATACTAAAGACACCAACTATTATCTTAACTTTATAAATTATAACTGATGTGTCTGTTTTTTATTTATTTATTTTTTAGTTCACTTTAGACCTCATTCATTTGCAAACTAGCATCTTATTTGTCACATTATTTGAAGTTGAAATAATAGTTGGGGCCTCCATTTTTCTTGTAATTTTTATATATATATTGTTGGTCTACTCTCTAACAGTTTAACCCAATTTAGATTTCATTGGATTTTAAACGTCCAATGAAATCTAGGTATCCCAAATTCAGATTTTAATGGAATCCAAAGAAATCAAGGTGTCCCCAACTCAGATTTTAATGGATTCCAATGAAATCTATGTGTCCTCAAAAAGTCATGGATTTCATTACGTGAAGGATTTTAATGGATTTAGATGGATTTGGATGGATTTAAATGCATTTTTTACACATAACAAATTCTAGCCAATTCCCTTGAATTTTGATAGATTCTATGAATTTTAAAATCCTTTGAAATCTAAGGGAGGTGTCCCCAACTCAGATTTTAAAGGAGTTTAATGGATTTTAAAATCCATAGAATCTATCAAAATCCAAAGGAATTGGGTGGAATTCTTATGGAATTTGTTACGTGTAAAAAATGCATTCAAATCCATCCAAATCCATTAAAATCCTTCACTTAATGAAATCCATGACTTTTTGAGGGCATCTGAATTTCATTGGAATCCATTAAAATCTGAGTTGGGGACACCTAAAGTTCATTGGAATCCATTAAAATCCAAATTGGGGACACCTAGATTTCATTGGACTTTTAAAATCTAATGAAATCTAAGTTGGGGACACCCCCCTAAGTTGGAGACACCCTAAGTCTTTAGAATTTAGTTGTATAATATAGTACGTACTCACGATATCCGAAACAATATTCTGAACTTGCAGGTATCAACTTAAGCATAATGGCCCAGCCGAAAGATTTGCAGGAACCTGCAGTGTTCAAGAGGAAGATAATGCCTGTTGGTGTTTTCTTCAGGGATGCAAGGTAGAGTTTCATTTAAGGTTGCAAGTTGAAGTGTGCACTAATTGTTGCTTAATTGGTTTAATTATAATTATTAACATGATTAATTGCAGGCAAGTTTTCAAGTTTGATTTGCTTAGTAGGGAGATACTAGACATTGCAATCCCTGCTGCTCTGGCTGTAGCAGCTGATCCTATCGCTTCTCTAATTGATACAGCATTCATTGGTCATCTAGGTATATATTGATCATGCTTTTTTTAATTCATATTGGTTCTTTAATTGACTTTATAGGTTTCCCTTTTTAGGTTTTTTTTTTTTTTTTTTTGGGTTAATTGGATATCAACCCCTCAAATTCTTTTTGTAAAGCCTCTAACCCATTGACTTTTTAGTTCATAAATTAGGCCCAATGTCAAAAATTGTAGGATTCGAACACACCTAAAGCTATTTTATAAGGAAAATGCTAAGAGTCCCAACTTTTTTTCCCAACATTTGTTTCCTACCTTATTTGTCATTACTTTGCTGTACATGGTACTTCCTTTTCTTTTTGAGGTTTTATTTTTTTTTTTTTAATGTCCAATATATGAATGTTATGTAAGTTGAAAAAAAAAGTTGATCGAGATCCCTAACACTAGCTAGATTTTATTATAAAGTTTGCCATTGTCATTAATAAGAGTAAATTGAATTAAATTCATAAATTTTAGAGACTTAATTGATTGATTTTCATGATTGAATGCAATAAATTTATTCATAATTAATTCAAATCAACACACACAAAAATTATGTATATATGTACATAAAATCATTGTAGGTATATAAAATAATACAAAAAAAAAAAACCAATAGGTGCTTAAAATTAACACGAAAAAAAAGTAGGTGCACAAAATAAACACAAAAAACAGCACTAGGTGCACAAAATAAATGTGAAAAAAATCAGTATGTGCACAAAATAAACACGAAAAAAAGCTAGTAGATGCACAAAAACAGTAGCTCATATTATTGTTATTATATAAATTTGATATTAATTATGATAAGAGTATTAAAAAAATTAATATTTCAAAATTAAAAAAAATGTACAAAGTTGAGAAAGGCAACAATAATATCCTCTAATAAAAAAAAAAGAAATATTATTAACAATAATGCTACACTTACCACATTTTTATACCATAATTTCATATCATCTTACATGACATTCATACATTGGACACTAAAAATTAAAAAATAAAATCTAAAAAAGAAAAAGGAAATACCCTTCCAGTAAAGTAATGACACATCAGATGAGATACAAATGTGGGAAAAAAAATGTGGGACAATTAACATTATTGTATTATTAATTAATGGAGATAAATAGCATTAACTACTCCTAATATTATCTAAATAGGGTAATTAAGGAAACAACAAACTTTTAGTTTTAAATTAAGATGACTCATCCAATAATATAAGGAAAGTTGCTTATGTGGACATTAGTCAAATGGTTCAACCTCCCAAAAAAAATTATGGTGGGTTACACTTAAGAAAAACATATATTCTAGGTGGTTTATCCTAATTCACTATTTATTTATTTTTTTTCATAAATTGTGTCTGTAGGTTCTCCACATATTTTTTTTTTATGGTTGTTCTAGACAAGATATATATACGTAAGTACATGCATATAGCATTTGTAACATAATATTGCAATAAACCTTCGGTAGTGAAGCTATTGGGTTAATCTAAAGTTTTAGTAACGATGGTGGGTGGTGTAATGTGTTAGGATTAGTATGCCTTTTAATAGTAAGTCTATTATTAACTTTGTTTTCATGACCAATCAAATGAGCCTATGATGGGTCTACCATCCCAACTTTTTTTTCTCTCTCATGATAGAACTAATTTGATTAAGTACGAGGACAAAGTTAGTCCTCAAACAAATAAATATAATTGTACAAGACTTTGCACCTTGAGTACATTTGGTGAGATATTTCCTTAAAATAAAATCTCATACCAACATGAACTGATCTAAACTATCGACGGGTGCAACATGGAGCAGGAAATCATGCATGGACCTCGACATGTGTTTTTTTTTTTTTTTTAAGTGGGGCCGGGGGATTTAATATATTTTAAAAGATGGATTCTGTTTTGTATAGGTCCAACCCCACTTGCAGCGGCAGGAGTGGCTATTGCTTTGTACAACCAAGCTTCGAGGATCACCATACTCCCACTGGTCAGTATTACAACTTCTTATGTTGCTGAGGAAGACACTATTGCAAAAATGAAAATGAAATCAGAAAATGCAATTGAGAACATAGAGAGCAGCTCAGAGACGCTTGATGACATGGAAAAAGGGGCATTTCCACCACCAAATGGTAAGTTGGAAGCTCTTTCAGCTGAACCCCCCAAAGGTGATGGGACCTCATCACCCAACGGATCGGTCAATGGCGGTCAAGCAAAAAAATCCACACTGGAAAATATTAACCTTGAGGATGGGGAGCAAGCTGCAGCCAAAAATGGTAACCAAGATGGCTCTCTCTCTCTCTCTCTCTCTCTCTCTCTCTCTCTCTCTCTCTCTGTGTTTGACTTTGTTGGTTGAATAGACAACAGTTCTTTGCCGTTGTCAATTTGGAGGACCGTACGTAGACAATACTCACTTATATAATGGTGTTTTTCATATATGCCAAAAACTCAAAGATATGCATGATCGAATATCTTAAATAATAGACAAAATGACCCATTTAGTCCCTGTAGTTTGACACTCAGTTTACTTTTCATTCTTGTATTTTCAATATCGACAATCATCCCATTTAGACATTTATTAATATATTATTGGTGATTTCTTGATCAGATTCCAACAAAACTGATAAGGGTGCAAAAGTGAAGACAGCGAAGAGACATATTGCTTCAGCATCAACAGCGCTCATATTTGGTGTGATACTTGGCATCTTGCAAGCCGTATTTCTCTTTTTTGGAGCCAGATTTCTCCTGGGCATCATGGGTGTCAAACCTGTAAGTGATTTTAATATATAAACAAGTGAAGATCATGTACATATACAATTTGAAGATATATATGGAAATAAATGAAAATTAATAACAATTTAAACAAAATGTACGTCAACCATATGGCCGGTCGATCTCTTTGGAAAATCATGTTACCTTTGTATATTTATATTCTTGACCATTCCTTAATTAGTTAACATCTTAAACTTTTAGGATCATGCATGTGTTGCCTTATCGATCAGAGCTATATATTATTGACTACAATATTATATATTTGTATTTTTATGCATTTCAAAAGAGAGTGTTAACATATAAATTATATTATTTATTTATCTCAAATAACTTAAACTTTTGGTGTCTAGAAATCGTCTAAAAAAGCATGTGTATCATTCATTTACTTGTTTTTTTTTTTTTTTGGAACTTTACCTATTCATAAGTGGATCCAAATATACATAGTTATTAATTTTGGCTACTGATCTGTTCTTTCTCAATTAAGTTACATACAATTACTGTTATTGAATGAATGAGAGAAATATTAATCACATATTTCTTGTTGTGGAGCAGAACTCCCGTATGCTCCCACCAGCGATAGTGTACTTGAAAATAAGATCATTGGGTGCTCCTGCATTTCTTCTTGCATTGGCCATTCAAGGGATCTTCCGAGGACTGAAGGACACCAGAACTCCTCTTTATGTCATTCGTACGCATGCATCCTAATTTCCAATTACTTTGATTTAAATATTCATGCTCTTGCTTCACTAGCCTTGAATATTTTGCTTAAATAGTAGAAGTAACGCATAGGATACGGCTAATCGGCATAGTTTTATTTTATTTTTTATTTTTTGCTTACAATAGGGATCAAACCTAAAATCTCGATCTATATACCCTTAATTAATCTACCCCGGCCCAACCATGAGCTATGTCTAATGGGCAGGGTGATGCTAAATTTGGTTATATATATTGGAAGAGATTGAAGCGTTTATCGATCTTAATCATAATTTTTTCACACTTAAACTAATTCCAGGAACAAGATTATGCTATCTAAACATTTAAAAAAAGAAATTGCTATTGAAACTCCCAATTGCATTCCTGTTTACTATACTCAATATTTTATTATTTTAAATATATACCGGCGTGAAGGAAGAAAAACTGAGAGCGTAAATAGAATTGCCCTCAAAAAAAGGCTCTTTATGTATAGTTTATACTCCATAAAAGTGAAAAATTTGAAAAATAAAAGATATATATATGGGGGCATATCTTGAATATGCAAAATAAAGTATTCATATTAATTTAATTGTTTTTCCAATTGATATATATGATCAGGCGTTTTCTAACTCTAGTACTCATGCATTTGTTTGATAATTTGGCTTCAATGTAGTTGCGGGGTATTCTGTTAACATTGCCTTGGATCCACTACTCATCTTTGTCTTCCGTGGGGGCATCAGAGGTGCAGCCTTTTCACATGTTTTTGCTCAGTGAGTAGTACCACACACCCTTAATTTATCATGCATGCCTGTTTATTTACAACTTAATTATTTCTTCTATTGATCAAGTCTTCGAATACTAATTAAAATGTTCGATATATTATGATCATTTTATTAGGTACTTGATGGCGCTGGTCCTTTTCTTATTCTTAATGAGAAGAGTTCAACTCTTACCTCCAAGTCTTAAAGAATTGCAGATTGGTCGGTTTCTTAGGAATGGTATGTATAATCACGTCCATTCCTATATCCATCAGTTTATATATTCTAAACACGACATAAATATACAGCATAATTTACATATATGCATTATATATATAATTCTTACCAGATTCTCTACTATGTTATATATATTAGCAAATCATGAATCTGGACCTTCCATAATGTGTAGTTAGATTTGCATTCTCAAAACATAATATATATATATATATATATAGAGTAGTGCTCTAAAGCTAACTAGTTAGTAAGTTAATACGAAACTAACTATGGTTTTAGGCCCACTACATAACTAATCTCATAATCCGAACCGTCCATTTTTTAGGTCATATTTCAAAGATCATCATTATAAAAAATCAACAACATTAGAAATCATTTAGTCATCTAATTGTGATCAAATAAATAGACGATCATTGTTTTCGATAAAAGCATATAAATAATTGTTACCATAATCAAATAGCTAAATGACTTCCGATTTTGGAAATTTTTTATAGAGATAATCTTTGAAGTAGTGTCTAAAAAATGTATGGTTCGAATTTTGAAATTACATTGTGCAGTGAGCCCAATAGGGTGGTTAACTTTATATTAACTTGCTAACTAGTTAGTTTTAGAACATTTTTATATATTATATATATATATATATATATGTTAGATATTTATTAAGAGAACATTGGCCGAAAAGGATTTATGTTAAACCAAAGCTAGCTCATTCGATTTGGCCGAAAAGGATGTGGCTTTTGTTTCATGTTGTAATATATATTTTTACGGTTGGCTGGGCAAATGCATGCAGGTACTCTATTGATGTTTAGGGTGATTGCTGTGACATTCTGTGTGACCTTGGCAGCATCCCTGGCTGCCCGCCTTGGTACAACTCCAATGGCTGCATTTCAGGCTTGCTTACAAGTCTGGTTCACTTCGTCTCTTCTTTCTGATGGTCTCGCTGTTGGAGGACAGGTATTTAATTTATTTGTATAATTAGAAAATGTCAGTTTTGCCCCCTGGTACATTAGATAATTTTAATAGTTGACTCAAAAACTAATTAAAGTTATTATAGTAATTACACATTATACTTCGCTTTCTATCCGTATATACACTCTCTAGCTACATACCCACTTTATCTTTCCCCTATCATGCTTTCTCTCTCCTACTATATATATATATATATATATATAACTTTCATCACATTGATTTGATGCGTCTACTTTTAGTATTTAGTATTAGGGTTAATTACAATTTGCACCTTCTAAGTTTGGGTTATTTTTCACATTACAATTTATACCACGACCTTCAAAACTCTAAAATGTATACCCTAATGCTACATCTATCTTTCAACTTATGCTCTCCATTAATTTAACCATGCTTGACGTTCTTTGAACCCTTATTTTCTTATGTGGAAGCTATGCATGAACTAGACCATGTACGTCCACATTGATTTCTATTAATTAAGGCCATTTTCATAAAATCAAATATTCATTTGCTGCCCAAAATATCCACACATGACATAACACATGCCCCAATAGAAGCTAGAGTGGATGCCTTGTCACTTGCCACATAAGAAAGCGTGGGTCACATAGCTTTAACATAAGCAATGCTTCAAAAGAGAGGTCAAACATGATCAAACTAACAAGGGGAAAAAAAATTGAACAACGGATCGACCTAATATTAGGGTGTAAATTGTACAGTTTTGAAAGTTAGAATGCAAAGTATTTAAAAAATACCCAAAATTTAAAGGGTGCAAAGTGTAATTAACTTTTACTATTACAACTATTTTTAGTGTGATGTGAACTTCTTAATTCAACAATGTATTATTTTTCACTGCTCTTTCACCAGGCAATTCTAGCATGTGCATTTGCTGAGAAAGACTACAAGAAGGCACAGGTTACTGCAACCCGAGTATTACAGGTACTTAATTGATTTAATATATACAAATGCTATCAAACATAATTTATGGTTGAGAGTATATCTCACATTAAAAATGTTAAGTCTTATATTATTAATTTACAATATATAATGTTTTAAATTTATTTAATTATTATCAATTAGTTTTAAATTGGATACTATTAACTTCTATATTCATGAAACAAATAGCTTTGGCTTTCCCACTTACAAAATGATAAGAAAGGTTAGTTTGTGAAACAATTTGTTTGTTGTGCAGATGAGCTTTATTTTGGGTGTGGGGCTTGCTATCATAGTTGGAATGGGTTTGTACTTTGGAGCTGGAGCCTTTTCTAGCGATGTTGACGTTTTGCACCTTATAAGGATTGGCCTCCCTGTATGTATACATATAAATATATATCTCATCTAAAACCTCAAAATTATTATATATAATTATATATTTTTTTTTTATGAAGAATTAATTAATTAATCTTGAATTAATTTGTTTTCCACCCATTTATCAGTTTGTAGCAGCTACACAACCCATCAATTCTCTGTCTTTTGTGTTTGATGGTGTGAACTATGGAGCATCTGACTTTTCGTATTGTGCTTACTCCTTGGCAAGTCTACCATAAACCCTTTAAAATTACCTCAATATCTTTCAACATTGGCCATAATATTTATTGTTAATTATTCAAATGCTTAATTTGTTCCTTCAGATTCTGGTGGCCATAGCAAGCATTGCAACCTTGTTCGTTCTCGCTAAAGCCAACGGTTTTGTTGGAATCTGGACTGCTTTGACCATCTATATGGGGCTGCGCACACTTGCCGGTGCATTGAGGTAATTTTCATTCTAATAATTAAACATAGAGAGCAGATGCATGCCACCTGTTTTATCAATTAACCATAGTTAACTATGTGAGATAATATAATTAAACAATAAAAAATTAATATTTATATATCCTCCTAAAAAGTGGGTGTGGGCGGGTGAGGGAGGAGGAAGAAGAAGAAGAAAGGATGGTGGGTCTGTTGGGTATCTGCTGGAAGAAGAAGACGAAGGAGAGTTGTGATAATTTTTTTTTTTTTTTTAAATTCGTAGTTTGTAACATTCTAATCAATAATCCAGATTAATATATAGTTTGACAATATGACAAGACTATATGAGAATAAGTGAACATATCCCTAAGTTTGCTTAAAAAATAATAAAGGTGTTTTACATATTTGACATTGCATAAACTTAAATTGCTATTGCATGCATTTTCAGGATTGGGACTGGAACAGGACCGTGGAGCTTTCTTAGGGGCAGAAATACTCCTCCGAGCAGGAGTACTCCTTCCATTATCAATTAGTTTTGGAATAGATGTCTAGATTTCTTCAGTGTTTCACTCGCTGAAGGACTTCCATAACTCTGGCTATATGAGGAATATATATTTATATAAGGTGCAAGTCGATTGTGGCAAAGAGGCTTCGGCTCTCATGGTCACTTTCTTTGTTCTTGATTGTGTGTTGGATCTTGGGTAATCTTTGGCCCCATATATGTTCTCTAACTGGTTCGGAATCCGAGTTGTTTGGAGATTGGGCATTCGATTTGGGGTTATATATGTACATACATGTTATTTTTGAGACTGAGTTTAAGCTTCTCTATAGTTCTTTGTTTTGGGCCATGTGTTTCGGCCTTTCCTTGTATTGTGATTATGTTTTTGGTTCGGGGTTGGGGGCATCCCTATTTCCATTTCTACAACACTGCAAGTGTAAACCTAAATAAACTAAAAAAACAATCAGAATATCAACGTACTTCAACATGAATCTTTGTAATGGATCTGATGAGTGATGAGATGCATATTAGAGGATTTGTATTATGTATTTTGCTTACTATTTTTTATTGAAAAATAATCATCAAGGGCTTCCTACATTTCTCAATTGGTAAATCTTGGGAATCTAACTACCAATTATGCTGCGTACGTATTTCAAATGAAAGATTTTCATGAGAAAGGCTTGGAAATAGAAGAGATCAATCTTTAGATCAAAATCCAGATGATTGGAGATGAGAATCAATCCTTGGATGCAAAAAGTATTTTTCCACTGCCCCCACCTAGCAAACAAAAATTTTTATATTGATCTTGTTTGTTACCTCTGTTGGAATTTTAGTTGAAGTATTTCAAAATACATATTCAGATTAATGGGTGTTAATTAATAGTGGAGCCGTTTCCTTCGTACATTTATTAGTAATTCAAATCTGAAAGTCAATTTGAATTAAGGGCCAGTTTGGTATTGCTATGAGAACAAACAGATGTGAAGTAAAACAGCTGTAAAGTAAAGTCAGCTGTAAAGTAAAGCAGTTGAGTGTTTGGTAAACTATGTTTTCAAAAGTGTTGTGAGTGCAAAAAACAGTATTAAAGTGTTTGGTAAATGTTAATATAAAAATGCTGTGACTGTGTATAATTACTAAAATGGACATGATGCTGAAAGTGCATTTCACTTATTTGTTTGGTAAAAATAATATGTTTTTTTACTTGTTTTTGAAATTTTTTACTACAAATTTTTATTAGCATTAATTTTTCTAAGAACAACATTATTAAATAAGTATGCCTATTATTTTTTTAGGTATATTATAATTTTAATCCTATAAATAAAATATCATAATTAATTATCACAATATAAAATATAACTAACAATGGACATATTTTTTAATTTAAAATAAACAAATAAAAATTATAGAAATCAATGAGGGTATTATGAGTAAAATAAAATATTCATTGTTGCTGTGAGTCACTGCAGCTTTCAAAAGCACCTAGAAACATGCTTTCTGTTTTTATTGTGGGGAGTTGAGAATTGTGGGGAAAAGCTGTTTTTTATTTTTTTACCAAACACCAAAACTGCTGTAGGTGATTGAGAATTGTCATCCACAGTAGCATTTGGGTCCTCCACCACAATCCCAAACGGAGCCTAAGTAAAAGCATTTGATTTGCTTTTACTCCAAACGGCTAGTTGGCTTGGCAGTTTTGTTTGCCCATTGAATTACAATCTTTTAATGCCTAACGTCTAAATGATCATCTATATAAATGAAAATCCAATAATGTATGGGTGCTGGCAGAGCCGTCCCTGAGCAAGGGCTGGAGGGCCGTCTGCCCAGGGCCCACTTTCAAGGGGGGCCCAATTTTTATATATTTATATATATTATAATATTAAAAAAAATTTTAAGTTATGGTATGCAGAGGCCTAATAACTAAGGTATTCAAAGCTTATCTCTAAAAGGTCCAAGTTTGTAAGAGGCCCAAATCAAATTTATAATAATTAAAGTAATAATTAAATTTAGTTTTTAGACTTTTATTTCTTTATTGAAAAGCTTAAATGTTAAAAGATTTTTTATATTAAATGGTTTGGGCCTCTGAATAATAAAGAAATAAAAGTCTAAAAATTGAATTTAATTTGGGCCTAAAAATGCCCACGTCAGCATTTTTAACAAAATTGTTGATGGAACAAGGTAAAATAGAATACGAATGTAAGTTACAAGTGGTAATTTGAGACAAAAAATCTTCCAAGTGATAATATGAGAATGAGTTACAATTTTGAGTGGTAAATCGATAATTAAGCTTTTTTTTTTTTCTCTCTCTCTCTCTCTCTTAGAGACTCTATCAACTCTCAATCACTTAATTTCTCTTCCTCAGTTGAAGTTCCTCTATAATCCATTCGATCAGATTTTCGATTCTCAAGGTTTCAGCTCGGTGCTCTTCTTTGATTAACTATTAGTTTCTTTTAATCCCTTCTTTAGTCCCCATATCCTCTCCATTGTCTCCAAAGAAATTAGGGTTTTCTTCAAAGTTTAATTTACTTTTTGTTCAAAGCTTGTATGTCCAAAGATCTTGTAACTTTAATTATTTATTGTCCCAAATTTTTTGTTGAAAATTTGTACGTACAAACTGTAATATTATCTCATGTTTAATGAAAGTATATATCATTTTATTTTTTAATTAATTATTTTTTTCTTTATATACAAAAGGGCCTATTTTAGATTTCCGCCCTGGGCCTCTAAAAAGTCATGAACGGCACTGGGTGCTGGTTTTTATTTTAGAGATAAATCCCGTTCACTCAGTTCCCTTTTGTCTTCTTAAGTGTTCTTTAATTTTTCTTTCTATTGTAACTAATTCTATTACATCTCTTCAATGCCAAAGGTAATAATCAAGTTGTTCGGAATGATCCTAGTATTGCGAGTGTACGCTTATAAGGATCAAGGTTGTTGTATCATGGAGGGTAGGGCGCCATAACCTGCTACACCGAGACATTGTCTTCGAGAGGCGAAATCTACTCTTAAGGACAATGTATTCACACGTCTTAATCTATAAGTTTTATTTACACCAAGACAAGTACTCTACAGTAATTTGGAGGGAAGTATTAATTATTTCTATTATTATTTTATTTATTTTAGTATTATTTTAAGTACTATTATCATTTGATAACCTTTTGGTATTTGTGGAGTTTTGTAGGAGTTCATTTTCAATTCCAAAGTAACATCTGTATCAACAATATTTCCAACAAATTAACTCTCTATGTATCACATGCACGTACGCCACACTCCACATACTCTCATGCATACACTACTTCTTGAGATTTCCTTCACTCTGTCACTCTTTTTTGCGGATCCAACAATGCAATTCCAGGCTATATTTGCATCTGGTTTGCAATTATCGAAATCTTAAATTGGATGGCTTCGTCTTCCCTCTTTGGTCATGTGATGTCACTTCGATCACCATGGCTCAGCTGAGCAGTAGGCCTCAAAGTCGCTCATTATAGTCTTCATACATATATAGTGGACGTTCTTAGAAATGCAACTCAGATCTGGAAGAGGTGGGGTGGGAGAATTGTATACATATAATTAAATCTGTTTAAGAAATAATTCTCTTTTAAGAATGAGTAATTACACAAAATAGTCTTTTCCACTTGAAAAGACTAAAATATATACCTTTGATATAAATGCTCATGTGAAATATCAAACTTTGTCATATTGTTCTCTCTCTCTCTCTCTCTCTCTCTCTCTCTCTCTCTCTCTCTCTCTCTCTCCCCAACTAGATCTGGTATTAATTGCAACACCAAATCTGGAAACACCATCCCACCGGCCGCTAGCCACCTCCCTCCCCCACCCTCCTTTCTCTCCTTCTCTCTCCACAACTAGTGGCCCAATGACACTAGATCAAGGTCGTGGATCCAAGAGCCATGGTGGGTCTTTGGTTGTATTTGATGAGCTCTCTTTGATGGTGTCAATCTCGAAGTGGATATGGTGAGTCTTTTGTTGTGTTCATAGATCGGTGGTGGTGGGTCTGTTGTTGCTGCATTCATGTTCTTATATATAAATCTGCCACATTTTTTCTTTGTTTTAGTTTTTAAAAAAACTTGCTTGTATTGAATTGATTTAGATTTAGGTTTATGTACACATGCACTCATTAATTGAAGTAAAAAAAGTTAGGTTTGTTAATGAAACTTGACTATTAACTATATTAATTTTCTGGTTTTTCACTTGAAAGTTAAATCAATTTCAATGAAAGTGATGGGGTACATATTTGGGTTTTCGTTTTTATTTTGTTACAGCAGATCTGGGTTTTCAAATTTGAGTTGTTCATCAAAAGATGAACTGGCTGCAGCTACTTTAGATGGTGCTGCAGCCATTTTTTGTCGACTTTTTTGACCATTGTGTAGACCTTGAGCTTTTTTTTTTTTTTTTTTTTTTCAAACCATAAGGGATATTTTTTTCAAAAATGGCAAAAAAGCTATGAAATGTAAGAGTTTTTCCGCAAAGGCTAGAAAAGTCCCTCATTAAAAATGGTTATTTTATAAAATTACACTTTAAGAATTCATAATTTAGAAGAGTCATGCATTTATTTTGTTTATCATTAAAGTAAGCTCAGCTACATAAACAAAATGATTTTTTTTAGCACCAAGCTGCAAGCAATTTTATTAGGAATACAAATTAAATTAAAACAAACTTATCGTTCTTAATATAAGACATGAGAACTATAGGCTACGTATACCATCTAACCACATACTCATAACGCATTCACTTAACTTAAACGAGTTAATTAGAAAGTGAGTTACCATAATACAATTTCTAGATCGAAAATAAATTGGTGAAAGACCTTGATGTTCTAACAATTACCTCTTCGATCAACTTGGTTTCCTTTTTCCCCAAATATGTTCTAACATATTTTCCCCAAATACTCAAAGCATTTATTCCTTCTAGCTCAAAGACTAATACGACATAGACTTAGGAAAATGTATGACCAAAACCACTGGAAGAGGCACGATGACACTCAAAACATAACAAAACTATAGTTTATGATGAAACACTACTAAGTACTGGCTCAAGAAAGGACGCTCAAGGGATCACTTACTAGCTCTCTGGATGCTCCAGCATCCTTTGAGTGGCTATAGCATCAGTCAACGTTTCAAATTTTTATTTTCCTAATTCTTGGATTTAGATTTGCCACTTTAACCCGCATTGTAACCTAAGTCTTAAAACGTATAAATAAGACTATTTCTAAGGCTGAAAATCCCTAAGTTTGACTGTAAGGGAGCAACCAAAAGGTGAGAGTGATATTAAAGAACTAAAGGGTGAGAGACTGAGAGAGTTTTTGTAAGAGGTAAATTTTTCTCATATTAGTGAAATCTTTTATGGTGTGTTTGAATAGAGAAAAAAAATTTGGCATTTAAACAAAACTCACCATTTAAGAAATTACATACTCTAATTTCCTTATTTGGGTCTATAAATATAGAATTTCGTAAAATCTATGTGGAAAAAAACTTGGGATTTTAGGGATAAAAATTCCAAGTGAAATTAATTGTTATATTTGCTTTTGTAGATACCAAAGCATCGAGGGGGCCATGTAGAGGGTTGAAGTCAACAAAGATCACGTGCGCCATAATGACGAGGATTCCGATTGTGTGCGCTGATGATCACCAACGACTGGCCGACCTGAAGGTCTATAGTATGTTTGCGCACAACGTCGAGGCGTTTGTATGTGCCAACTGCCTTATGCATGCCCTCAACTGGAAAAAGCTTAATCCCGCACACAAGGATCGCATGATGGGCTTAATTTCAGTGAGTATAGCTCAATTAATACAAAATAATGAATTTGATCAATCCTACTAATTTAATATTTATTCTTTTCAAGTAAATTACAATGTGCGGGAGCTAGGATGCCATCACAACTCGGTATGTGTAGGATTTATTCAATAGTACTTACAAACAATGGAAGTACGAACTGCACAGAGAATACATGATGTGGGCGTCAACAACTGAGGCATTGGCCAACCCTCCTGAAGAGCTGGTAGATCGGCTTGACCAATGGCCGTATTTGTGCACGGAGTTTGAGACTCCTAAATATTTGGTACGTTATATCATTTTAAGAATTTAAAATACTATTTTCTTAAGTTATACCTTTATTGTATATGCACTAACACATTTACAATTTGCCTAACATTTAACAGAAGAAGTAGACCGCCAATGTTAAGAACCGGAAAGCGCCAACAAGGATTGAACATCATGGTGGTTCAAAGCCCATCTCATACCGGTTGGAGTCACGATGTCACGTACATCATTATTTAATTTAATACATACATATTCGTTAATATTGTTTGGGACTTTTACAACATTATTTTCATTTTGAGGCGGGTTCACAATTCCTGGCGATTTACAGTTACGCGGATGTCTATGTCTGACCGGGCTGTGATGTGGCCATAATGAAACATGTTAGTTTTTTATCTTTTAATTTTGTTTACAATTTTTTATATTTATATTTAATTTCCTAATTTATAACTTGTGTATAACATTTTGAAGGATGAGATGGTGGCCAAGTCTAGGTCGAGGTATTTGGAGGATTTTGTCAGCCAGCACCCTCCTGACACTCTGTTGGAGTCGATCCAAATATACGATCCGATATTGGCTTTCGTATTATGACAGACACACTAGGTGTTAGGCCTGGTAGGGAGATACGCGGCATGAGATATGATCGGCTTCGTGGCGTCAGCACCTCATCGTTTTCTTCGTCTTATTCTTAACCATCTGTAGTCTTCGCCGAACTGATCGCTCGAGTAGAGCAGTTGCAACATCAGCTAGATTCCGAGAGATAGACTTGCGAGACCTTGATACAAACACATATGAGTTAGATGCTGGCACATATATAGGCACAAGTACAGGCACATGTACAGATGCAAGCACAGATATTCACTCAGTACCTACCTGGGTTTCAGATGCTACCGCCGCCGCTGCCAGCCGGGGATTCCAATGATGCGACCGATTTAGGATAGATTGACCATTAAGGTCATTAGTTATCATTTGTACGGATATTTGGATATAATTATGAATTTTTTTCTAATTTGTATTAATAGAAATTTATTAATAAATTTTGTGTTATATAATTTTTGGATAAATAAATAAATAAAATTTTAAAAGAATGAAAACAATAAAAAAATAAAATAAACCTTGGGCGACAAATCTGGTTCGTCTCCCAAAGGTATTTTAGGCAACAAAACCATGATGTTGTCGCCCAAAGCTATCAAATTCGTCTCCCAGGGTAGCTTTGGGGGACGAATTATTGTTCATGGCCTAAAGTATCATTGGGCGACGAACATATGCGTCGCCTAAGGTATCTTTAGGCGACGATGAATAACATCGTCGCCCAAATAAACCAGGGGAGACGAACCAATTCATCGTCGCCCAAATAAACCAGGAGAGACGAATTTGGTTCGTCTCTCAAAGTAGCCGTAGGCGACGAAATCATAATTTGGTTCATCGTCTAATGTCGAGCTAGTGCGACGAGGTTTGAGCGGCAAACCTCTCGAGGAAGGGATTTTGTCACCCAAAACCTTAGGTGACAAAATCGTATTTTGGGTGACGAAATCATTTCATCTCCTAAGCTCTTTTTTTTTTTTTTTTTTTTTGATAGGGTGGTATTATTTGTTCTCTTATATCCATTATTATCTTCTTCTTTTTTTTTTACGAATGTTTGTTTTTTCATGGTAGTCCATTGATAACAAGATTTTGAGGAGGTTACTAGTCACATATAGTGATTTGGTACGATAAACTTGTTTCTTTTTTACGGCCACTCTTTTTAAGAGTGCTGCTATTTGCACACCTTTTTTTTTCTTTTTGCACACCCATATTGAAAAAAAAATTACCCAAAAAAAAAAGGACTAAATAGTCCCTCCCCTCCCTGTTTCCCTTTTTTTTTTTTTTTTTTTTTTTCTCTCGTTCAGACCCCTTCTCTGTTTTTTTTTTTTTTTCCTTCCAAGCCCGGCAGCCCTCCTCGGCTCCTCCCTTTCTCCTCTCCACTCGCCCGATCACCACCTTCCTTGCACCACCACCGCGCGCAGCACCACCCGAGCCACCACTAACCACCATCTTCCTCTCTCTCAGCATGCACCATCACCACAGCACCCCCAAAACAGCCACCACAACCAGCCCGGCAGCCCCTCCTCGGCTCCTCCTTTTCTCCTCTCTCTCTCTCTCTCTCTCTCTCTCTCTCTCTCTCTCTCTCTCTCTTTCTCTCTCTCTCCTTCCCTCTCTCCTCTCTCCCTTCTCTCTTCCCTCCCTTTCTCTGTCGCTGCGGTTGGTTCGATAGACAGGCACCGAACGAAATTAACGGCTTCGGCAAATGACTACTGAACGAACCCACCGGATTCGACGGATGGCTGCCGAACGAACCCGCCGGTTTCGGCGGATGACTGCCGAACGGCCTGCGAAGCTCATCCTCTTGGCTGGCACTGCGACATGGTCGTGCGAGCTAGGCAGAGTTGTCGGGCGCGAAGGAGAGAGAGAAATGAGCTGGGCAGAGCTGTCGAGCAGAGCAGCAGGGAGGAGAGAGAGAAAGGTGTAGAAGGTGGTTCTGCGCGAGGTGGTGGTGCGAGGAAGGTGGTGCTGCGCGCGGTGGTAGTGCTGCGAGGAAGGTGGTGATGCGCGCGAGGAAGGTCCGGTGGTGCTCCTGCTGCCCGGTGGTGCTGCTGCGAGCAAGGTGGTGAGGAAGCTGGTGGTGCGCGGGTGTGTGTTGACAGAGAAAGAGAGAGAGGGAAGGAGAGAGAGTGAGAAAGAGAAAAATGGGGTGTGTGGGTGTGTAATGAAATGAAGGTATTTTGGTAATGGGTTAGGTGTGTGTTGAGAGATTTTGAATTTGAGATGAGTGTGTGGGGTGTGTAGGAGAAAAAAAAAAAGTGAAAGGGTGTGCAAAAAGAAAAAAAAAAAAAAGTGTGCAAATAGCAGCACTCCTTTTTAATTATCTATAAGATGAAGGAATTGACAAAATTGGCCCTCAAAAGAATCTCTCAACATGCTTTGCTATGCTCCCACTAAGAACTCAATTATGACCATTGTCATACATGCAGATTGACACAGAATACTTAAGACATGCATCAACGCATCAGCAAGGCAAGTAGGCAACTGCTCATCCAGACCTACACTACAATCCAATGTTGATCTTAATTTCTTATATTAATTACAAAGAGACAGAGAAACATTTTTTCTCTTCTATGAGACACCTCAGTCATTATCATCTCTATAGCAGAATCATTGCAAACACATTTTGAAGAAGATGATATTCAATATGGAGCAGAATGATCACATTGGCAGTGTAGTAGAAGGGTTGAAGCCAGTGTTGATGATGGTGGTGGTTCAGATTGCATATACAATCTTGAATATATTGTACAAACTGGTAGCAGATGAAGGCATGAATTTCAAGGTTCTAGTTGCCTACCGCATCATGTTCTCTGCTGCCTTTATGATTCCTCTTGCTCTAATAGTTGAAAGGTATGTACGTACTCATGACTTAATTGCTTTCTAATTAAGTTTATGAGGCACCTCAAATATGTTTAAATTATTTAAAAATCTCCATACATATATTTGACATGTATATTACCTAATCGTCGAGCATTAATTAATCCAACACTCAATAAAATGTTCACTTTCGTACGTTGCGCTGCAATTGTATTCCATTATCGCAACACTTTTACACTGCAGGAACACCTTTGAATTCCTAATGAAAATTGTAAATCCTAAATCATAAACTCATAAGTCTTTGCCACTGCATTGTAGTGAAAAAAATAAAAAATGTCGGAAGAGTGTTTGAACATTACCTAATTTTCAAAAAATTTGTCCAAAAAAGTTTTTCTTAAAAAAAAAAAAACACATTGAAGTTTTTAAGTAATTTTACAAGCCTATCAGTGATTTATGAGGCATTATATATTAAGTATTGGGGGTCAAGTTTTCACTATTTTATTATTATTAGCTCAGTAAAACTAATACGTATGTATATTTATCTATCTCTGGTTATCAATTTACAGGAGGAGCAGGCCAAAACTTACTTTAGTTATACTCTTTCAAGCTTTTTTATGCGGACTATTTGGGTAAGTGCTAAGTTTTTTTTTTTTGCCATGGCAAGTGCTCGATCATTAATAATGAATTAAAACCTATATATAAATGTGGTCCAAACTAACTTTTTAATAAATACACATTATTAAAAAATTTGATGAGTTTAGATGTTCTTTAATTTAATTAATTTTGTGACAGATACTTGTATTAATTGAACTATTGCAGGGGAGTAATGGCTGAAAATTTCTACATTGAGAGCTTAGCCTTAACATCACCAACATTTGTTGCAGCCTTTGCTAATCTTATTCCAGGCATCACCTTCATCATGGCAATAGCTTTTAGGTCCTACACGTACTACTAATTTTTCATCAACCCCATTATCATTAATTCATTCTCAATTCTCAGTCTTAATTCTATTAATTTGATTATATCTAATATTGTGGGCAATTAATATGTCAGGATGGAGAAGTTGACACTTGGAAGCCATGCAGGGAGAGCAAAAGTAGTGGGGACACTGGTGGGAATAGGAGGGGCCATGCTCTTCACGTTTTACAAAGGCCAAGAAATTGACATCTGGTCAACACATATTGACCTTTCACGTAACCATAAGCATCAAAATAGCCACGTGGCATCACCACATAAAAAGTCTGGCAGTCAATTGTTGGGCTGTTTCTTGGCTCTAGGCAGTGGCATGTCCTATGCAATGTGGTTGATTGTTCAGGTTTGTTTAACTTTTTAACAAATTTCATCAACAATATTCACAGATTATATATATACAAACTGTATAAAACGAATCCTGAAATATATAACTTTATTTAACGGAGAACTTTACATTGTGATTTCAACTTTTTATTTTCTAAATTTCTATTAAAGCCTTATTTTGCAAGAAAATTAGATAATTGAACCTTTATTTGATTATAATTAGAAGTTTTAATGATTTTCTATTTATTCTAAGTTTTTGAAACTTGATTCTTAAATGAAGAATTACAAAATAAATGGTTTCATTAATTATTGAATTACAATGCAGAGTATGCTCTACCAGGTGTCTCTTAAATATGATTATTTAATAAATTTTTCAATAAAAATGCTTTATATATATGGTATTTTCTTATTCAAAAGTAATTTAACTTGTTACATATATTGTCAAATTCATGATAATTGTAATCATACATTTAATCAGTACGTAGTCATTGATGAATGGTTAGTTGAAATTGGGAGTCTAACAAATTAAATAACACGCGCGTTAAAGTTAGTTGATAAGAAAATATTAAAAGATGCAATTTAAGAAGTAATAATTTGATTTAAACGATGATTTATATGGAGTCGTATGTGCAGGCTAAAATGTGTAAGGAATATCCATGCCATTACTCAAGCACGGCTCTAATGTCTATCATGGGATCAATTCAGTCTGTCGCATTTGCACTTTGCATGGAGAGGGATTGGAATCAATGGAAGTTAGGTTGGGATATCAGACTTCTTACAGCAGTATATGCGGTAAATAATATATATATGATCCATGATTTAACCACCTTACAATAATAATAAACTTTTTATAACCCAACTGATACATATGCCAATCTTTAATGAGTTGTTCGTATCTAAACTTACTATGTACCTCGTGGCCAAAAAACTTATCATGTACGTCATTTATTTACAAATAATAGAAAAACAGATATATCGATCATCAGCCACATCATCATGATAATTTTATCAATTAGTAACAAAAAATTAAGATAATACTTTGTGCTTGTAGTATTATTGTAAGAATAATACTATAGTTTGTGCTCGTAGTATTATTGTAAGAATAATACTTATTTAGACAATTTTGACTGATTGTATTTTTAATAGAAGTGAGACTAATTTTGACTGATGGTATACTCTATATACCATATGTAGGACTCATCTAAGTGAGTCTCACTTATGCGATGATTAATAACTGTTGTCCAAATAACAATACTTTGCACTAATTGTTACTTCATATTTTTTAAAAAATTGTTTTTATTTATTAAAAAATTGTTACTCATCATTATAGTCAAAATTAATTAACATTTTGTGAATATACGTGATTGTGTTGTGCATGATGTAGGGAATTGTGATATCTGGACTCATGGTGGTTCTGATTGCATGGTGTGTGCGCATGCGTGGACCATTGTTTGTATCAATTTTTAACCCGCTTTCTCTTCTGCTTCTAGCTCTTGCTGGGTCTTTATTGCTGGGTGAAAAGTTAAACCTAGGAAGGTATATATACATGGTTTATCTTACTTGTTTCCACATTCGCATGCTGTAAATATACGTACATAAATTATATTAATATACCTATATATAAATAATAATGTACCTAATGTATATAAGTAGGAAAAAAAAACTGGAACCAAAATTTCATATAATTACCATGAAATTTAATGAAAATTAAATCAATCTTATCCGGAAATTGGTGAAAATCTAAATATATGTATATATGTTTTATAGAGGGGGCATCAAACTTTAGTACAAAAGGGCAATTCAACCCTTCTAACTAAGCTATCACAACAACTATATATATAAATTATAGTTAATAGTCTTTATATAAAAATTCTTCTATCAACAATCCCTCGTGTGCAAGTCGCTTTACCATGACTCATCTCATGAGAGACGGGTAGTATAAAACAGTTAATTAGAAAAATAAAAAACAATTATGTGGTGATTTTATAAGAGAAAACGAACTAGAGGCTTAAAAATAGGTTGAAGTATTAAAATAACTACAATTTAACTTTCATATGTGTTTGTTGATGACAGCATATTAGGAGGAGTGCTCATTGTGTTTGGGTTATATATGGTGCTATGGGGTAAAAGCAAGGAGATGAAAATGACTCGACTACCATCAGCAACAAGGCCCCAAGATCAGTCCCATTCCCAATCCATGCAAATTGTTGCAACATCTCCTGTTAACACTACATGTGACAACAACAACAATAATACAAATGTTAGTCCTAATTGAAGGAAAAATTAATAGCATAAGGCAGAGAAGTTTTCCTATGTAGACCAAAGTATCTCATACATAGTGTATGACATGAGATTAAATACATACTTAATTAAGACATAAACTAAAAGCAGATAGTCTAGAGATTACTCAATCTTGAAGCACATGCATTTGATATGGAAAGTAAACTCCACTAAACTTCCTATCTTTTTCTCCTCATTCGGTTTAATTTCCTCTAAATTGATAGGCCTCTTAGATTTTCAAGTGTGAAGCCTCGGAAGAAATAGTTCACGTACACAAAGAGACTAGTTGGTTTTTCTTCTTCTCCTTATGCTCAATTACACAAGCAAATATTCAAGAGAAGATGATTGGATTCTTGGGTGAAAAGCTATTTCTCAAAGGTAGCTGATTTCATTGAAAGAAACCCAAAAGTGGGAAAATCCTTCTTGTGTGGGCCACCACCTTTGGAATACTATAAAATAGGGAATATTACGCCCAAAACTCGTTTCAAATAGTTGTAAATCGCTGCAGAAGCTCATATGCGGCGAATTACAATGTAGACAATGGTTAATCACTTATTCGCACTTAACTTTATGAGACGACTTGTGCAGGCCGCCACATTTGTGGACATTATGCGGCAACAAAGGAGTCACATTTGGTATAAAAGTACGTGGTCGCAAATAACCTTGTACAACATATATATGGTATTTCGGAAGACGAATCATATACGACAATTCCAACAATTCCTCACATGCATACCCTCTTTCGCAGAGGACGTGCAAGGTCTTGCATGCCAAGAGCAACCATGTCAATTAAGGAGCTAATGTAGAAAAGATACTACTGGGAGTTTGTTCGAGACCACTACTGCACTACAGCAAGAAGAAATAGTTGCTTAGCTAGTAGGTATGAATTGCATACCTTTGCTTGTCACACATCGAGGTATTTATAAGAATCTTTTTACCTAGATCCCCAAGGTACCATGATCTCCACGTCTTCTTTATCTATGCTGGCCATGCATGATGTGCGTGGGGAGGGTCGTTGAGAGATCATGGGTTAATGGCAGTCATTCCACGTTGAATGATTTTACATCCTGTGCTAAACTTAATCAGCACATGTTCGTTTAATTAGTGACTGGGCTATGGGGCTCATCTCTATTCCAGTAGCTTTTGGCCCAATGCGAATACCTCAAGAAAATCCCAACTGATATCCTTGCCCATTAGTTATCTGATCCATTGTGGAAATTGGGTCTAACACAGACTATAAGGATCGTATGCTGAAGCCCCATCAATTTCTGGAGCTGGGATTATGTGCGGCAAATACAAGAGAAAAGAAAATGTGTTTGCTCTTGCTGAGATGAAAACGTGCTTGTTGCTGGGAATAATGGGTGAGTGGGTGATGTTTATGTTTTGTATTTTTTTAATTGGGGTGGGCGGGGCTGTAATAGATACATAGCTTTTTATAAAAAAAAAAGATAAAAATTTACGGGGGGCTGGACCATCTTTGTAACTTGTAGGCATGGGTCAGTGTAAGCTTTAATTGGGGAGGACACAAAAGCCAAAGTAACAAATAGAATACAACCAATCCAGGGAAAAAGAAACCCAAAATTCCAAAAATAAAATAAAATAGAGAAATAGACTGCGAAAATAGTGGGAAAAGCCACAATCAAGAGACCTGCAACCAATTAAGCAAGCTAAACCGTCACCCCAAAATTCCACGACAACGACAAGAGATTTACCCAGAAAAGAGATGAAGTTTCAGAGTTTGTGCTGGAGGAGAGAGAGCAGAGGAAGGCTGTTGTGACTTGATTTATGGGATTAAAAAAATAGTAGAGAAATGGCAGATTTCAGTTGGTCTTCCATGCCACTCAGCATGGTGATGTGGCAGGAATCTCCAACCAAAATTTTTCTCTATTAATTAACTTCTGAGTCAATTTTTGGTAGCATCAATATTTAAAATAAATAAAAAAACTCTATTAATTTTTTAAGTTCTTTATTAATAAGCCGTAACATACAACTTTTTTTAATTATAAATTCAAATTTCAAATCTATTTATTTTTAAGCCACAAAAAATATTTCTAAGTCACAATTCAAGAAAAATCAAGTATATATGGAGCATTTAATACTATTTAAACTCAAGCATACCCAAATTTTTAGTTTTTTTTTTTTTAATTCTTTTAAG